>NC_135856.1:15755299-15857799 GCF_031162955.1 Sander vitreus | reverse complement strand
GGCAGCAACAGTCACCACCACCCAAGGCCCGCCTCTCAATTCATCTAATTGGACAATGGGGAAAAACCATGAACAATGGGAGTTCTTTTCAACTCGAGGCGTTCAGGGCGCTCTTGCAAAAATACTAGATGCTCAGAAATGCAAAAGCAGTGAGCAGAAAGCTAAACTCTCCTTCAGTCCATCACTTGTTTCCCTTCTATTCCTGTCTCTCTGTCTCCTACTCTCAACCTTTACTTTTTCTGCCTATTCTTTTTTGCTCTCTGTTCCCTTTCTACTTTCTACTATTTCTCTTCCTCTTCCACTCGCACATATCCACAGAGCGAGAGAGGGTGTGTGAGAAATTTAGTTGAGTATGTGTGACGTGGTAAAGTGTGATTTTAGCCAGCATATCCCAAATCCAGGCCCGTCAGGCACGCATTCACAGGAAGAGACACACACACACACACACACACACACACACACACACACACACACACACACACACACACACTACACTGGGTGGGAGTCTCATCTCTGTGTGAGCTTCACTGGTGCTGACACACTCCTGTGTAGCGGCGAATGGGACTTGATGTCTGAGTCCCCAGCCTGCAATTTGCCCATAGGGCAGCCACTCGTTAGAGCAGAAAACGGAGGGAATATAACGGGGGAGGGAGAGGGACAGCAAAAACCTGAGAAAACGAAGGAGGGGAAAGGACGCAGAGTTGATTCACTCTTACCGTGAAGCAGATGAGAGGGAAGATTGGTAAGTCTCCCCTTGGGCGTACGCTCTGTGAAGATCACTGCTCTGGCTTGGCTTTACCTATTTCTCCTCCCTTAAGCACCCATCTAAGCTCCGTCAGTAACAAATTTTAGCCCAGGAGGCCTTCTTTTCCACAGTACTCAAGCCACTGTCATACTGCAGCTTTGCTGGAAGTAGTCAGCAAAGCAAAATAGATACTTACATTCTTTCCTAATTTCAGTCGCTCTGTGCATTCAAACCTAATTTTCTATACCACTGTACATGAAAAACAGAGTTGGTGAGTGAGCATCTGTGTGCATTCATGCATGTGTGGAAATAAGCGTTGGAGGGGAGTAAGCGCTGTTGAGTGTAATGTTTTAACACCACGCCATGGGGGTGGAATAATTCAGGACACACACAAACAAACACACAAACATGCTGACGCCTTGTCACATGCATCTCCTGCCCTGGACAGATATGGTTGATGGGATGCTGCCGGAACTGTCCTCTTCCCTTAAAAGGATGAGCTCATTATAAAGAGTGAGGAAGAGAGAAATAAGGAAAGCATGAGAACACATTTTTGTATCCTTAGAAACTCTCCCTCTATTCATCATTGATTTTCTCTTAGCGCCTCTTTTTCAGTTTCTTCTTTTCAGAGTGTTCTACTTCTGGTTGGCATCCGTCAGTGGATTTCCTCTTGTCACTTCTTCCCCTATACTTTATCCGTGTTTTCTCTTCTCTTTGCTCTTCCTAATTTCTGTTTTGTTCCCCTCATTTGTAAAACTGTCTACATTCATCAAAAGTGAGAAAGCTTCATTGCAAGTAACGCACAACATTGGGCCATCAAATATGTATATCCTTGTATTCTTTGATCATAGTCATTGTTTAATTTTTCAGTCAAGCTGTTTTGTTGGCTTTTACACGAAGGCGCAGAGGATCTCTTTATTTTATTATTTCTCTTTCTTACAGTAATAACACAAGGTACTCTTGGTCTTTTCGCTGTGGGTGTGGTAGATGTCCTTTTCATTATTTTCTGCCTGCTCCAGTTTTGCCTCGACTCTCACACTGTCTCATTGGATCTCCTCGCTGCTCCTTCTCAGTCTTTCATCCATTTCTCTGCCCTAGTTCTTCTATGACAATCCCGTTCTCCTTCTCTCTGTGTTCATCTCTAGGGTGAGTTCACATTGTAGTAGACATACGAGCTCAGATTAGAAGGTTAAGTCTTATAGAGGCCAACTTGCACAGTCACATTGAAGCCCCCCAAAGAGAGCTTTATAGTATCAGGGGTTACTCAGCTTACCAAGCAAAGGTTTTGTCCTTCAGGCCGAATACATTGCAACTTTTCTAGGATAGGTACCATGGTAGCTGTAATCCTTAACAGCTGGGAACTTTTGTGAAATGTTCCATGCAATAATACTAAAGTTTTCATATAATTTTATAGCCTTCTGTAGTATAATGCTGGCTCTCATTATAAGACAATATTAGGTAATAACTTTCACTAACACATATTCTGTATTTGCCTAACTTACATGGAATGGAGGAGTGAAATTATAATTAGTTCTGTCAGATGCTTTTATTGAGATTACTGTTTCAGGGTGCTTTCACGCATAGCATGTTTGGAAATGTTTATTTACACTGTGGAGATTTGACCTTTTAGTGTCTTTTAACAAGTGAGGGGAATGCCATGTTTGGCATTAAACAACCACACTTACAAAAATGAATAAGTTCACAGTTATTCTTCCAACCCAACTTGAGATGCACCGATTGACCGGCTGGTGACCGGAATTGGCCGATTTTTATGTCATCGGCCATGACCGGGGACCTGCCGGTCAGTCTGACATATGCCGATTTTATACCGGTCAAATTCACTCCGGAGGCGCATGATTTACATTGCGCAACATCAGCACCAAACGTGCACATACAGGGTTTCCGCAATATGCATGTAACAGCGGCGCACTGCCACTCAATCGGCTGTTTATGAAATGTCATAAAGTCGTAATTATACACGGCTCTGCAAAGCCGTCTGCTCTACTGATCTCAGGCGAACAGTCAGCCGCGCTCTCTCCCCTCTGAGGCTGAACAACTGGAACATGAAAACCGCACTCACGCTGGTCCCGTGAAATATGACAGCTACAGTTTATCGGAAAATAGCGTTGGGCACACTGACTTTGATGAATTTACTGTTTATCAGACCCCAGATGAGACAAGAAGCTAACGTTAGCGAACGCTACGGTCCCTCTGCCTCTGACGCCCCGCTGGCCGCAGTGTAAAAAAAAGAGACGCTGTATTCCTCCGACACGCTGTATTAACGTTACTGTTTAAAACGCTTTCCAGGTTAGTGGGGATGCATAGCGCTCAAAACCAACATTAAAAACTTACCGCCGGTAGCTAATGTTAGCAGCAGATTAGCCTGTTAACAGCAACGGTAGTGTTCATATTTATGCACAATGACAAATAAAGCAAACCGGTTTGTTATTTATATATTATTTTATTGCCCTTACCTGTTTTCCCTCTTTTCATTCATACAGAAGTTTAGTTTGCTAAATATATCAAATTTTGTTAGTTGGATATTGGATGTGAAAAGAAGGAAATGGTTCTTCCATAACATTGCACTTTAGATGTGTGTGAATTTCACCAGTAGTAATTTATTTAGTTCTATTTTATAGTAATTATCTGTTCAAAAAATGTTCTATGTTCTATTAAAAATGGTAAATTTTCTATTAAAGAAAAGATAGAAAATAAATATCTGTGTGTGTGCTGTAAAGTGGTTAGAAAAAATGAAATCGGAATCGGCTAAAATTGGTATCGGCAGGTCAAACTCAACGAAAAATCGGAATCGGCCTAAAATTTGTAATCGGTGCATCTCTAAACCCAACTGTTAAATCAGATAATTCTGAAAAACTATGAATGATCCCACATTGCAAGAGTCAGTAGGTGCAAGTCTACAGTCGTATATCCCTAGCTGGTATGAAAATGAGAAGTCACTTACGGATGGAGTGTAAAGCGACAGGGTTGATGGTCAGCATCTCCAAATATGAGGCCACGCTACTCTGCCGGAAAAAGAAAAGTGGATTGCCCCTTTCAGGTTTGGAGAGAGTCACCCTAAGGGACGGAGTTCAAGTATTTTGGGGTCTTGCTCACTAGTGAGGGTGAGATGGAGATTGATCGAGGCAGATCGGTGATGCATCAGCGGTAATGCAGGCGCTGCCTCGGACTGTCGTGTTGAAGAGGGAGCTTAGCCTGAACGCAAAGCTCTTGATTTACTTGTCGAATTTCCTTCGCAGAGCATCTAGGCCTGGGTCCTTTACATTAAAGGGGGTCAGTTAAGGTGGTTTGGGCATGTCATTTGGATGTTTTGCTGTGGAGGTATCCTGGGATCCCCCAGGAATATGGGTCTGGATCCTGCTTCAACAGCAGCCCTAGACCTGCATAAGTGCGAAAAATTGAAGGATTGATGGATGGAATATTATACTTAGCTGAATTCTCAAGGACTGGAAGAAGAGTATGCTGTGACTCTCACTTTATTTTTTCCCAATGGGTAATTAGTTGTGCACTAGTAAAACAGAAACACAAGATAAAAACACACCGAACATAAAAAACATTATAGAAATTAAAAATAGAAATCAAAAGTTTTAATAATTTTAAAATAAGTTAAATTATGAATAAAAGATAACGTACTGAATACTGATAATACTGAAAATGTAGCTCCTGAATGGATGGCATCTATCGGCATGGGTTCAGAAATGTTTGTTTTTAACTGTTAGTTTTGGCTAACGGGAGTCTAAATGATCAAAAGCGGCATGATTTTGATAAAAGGTGATTAACTTCAGGATCCTTCTATGTATGCCAGGTGTGTTGACATACAGAGATGATGTATGTCTATATAAAAGCTTTATTTTATGGAATGGAAATACTGAATATTATTTCTGCAAATTTCATGTTTTGAAGACAGCTGTTGCCCCTGAAATATACACGCACTAGAGAATAATGACTTTCCTGTTGTAGTGAACATATTAAGCGAGACGCAAACACACTTAGCAACATTTAGAAGTGACACTTACAAAGCTGTTAATGGAGCGTGGAGACTGCCTGTGACTTTGATGGCTGCCTCCTTTTGTTTGCTTACACTTTGTAAAGCAACAAACATACTTTATCTGCATTAGTCCCTTGGTCCCATGACTTTTTTAATTAATTTTCATGCAGCTGCTGTCGGTATTTAGTCAGTTAAACAGCCTTGCAATCCATCCTGGACACACACACACACACACACAAAATCAATAATTCTGATCACACTCTGATGATGTGTTATTGTTCTTTATTTAATTCCCTGGCTTTAATGAGGGTGAATACCATCTGCTGATTAGACAATATAGAGAAACAGGAAGGCACCCACACACAATGCACACTGAAATCAAGTTATTTGAATGGACATAATGGGCACAGCAGTATGAGTATGTGTGGGTACGCAGGCTTGGGTTTGCGAGATGTGAAATCATGCAATCAGATGCTTTGGAAATATGCAGAACTACAATGAGCCCACAAACAGATGCAAACACATACACACAACAACCACCCACATTTCACACACTTCTTATTATGTGAATGGGAAGTCTCTCACCCCACAGAGGAAGTGGTATTAACAGTGCAGGTCTTTTTCTATTTCACGCTCCAACCAAGTGTCTAACAATTTGCATCTCCCACTAACACTACTACATCTGTTGAGATGTGAAAAGGCAGGGAGGGGAAGCAGAGAAGGAAAGGCAAGAGAGCGGAGGGGGAGAGAAGAGTTAGACAGGAAAAGAGGTAGAAACAACAATGAGACAGGAATAACTGAATAGGAGAGAGACTAGCCCATGACTAAAGTGAGTTGACACCATCGGGAGAGAAAGAATGGGTGATGAGAGCTTGGGAATTTGATGTCCTACTTGATGCAGAAGTGCATGTTTTTTGTCTAAGACACTTTGTTTTAAATTGAGTTTACATTGTGTGACAACAGTGTGAGGATACCTCTCATTTCCGCATGCCTTTATCTCCTCTTCACTCTACATTTGTGTGTGTGTGTGTGTGTGTGTGTGTGTGTGCGTGCATGTGCGCAGGTTTCAACCAGCCAGCCTGGTAGAGAGGATCCAAGCTATAGCCCAGAATGTCTCCAACATGGCCACCAGGGTGGAGCAGATACTGCAAAACAGCATTGTACAAGGAAGAGGTAAAGTACCAATCTCCGTCATTATCGGTATGAAATGCCTTTACCTCCTCGTTTTACTTTACATTATGTATCCATAAGATATAATACAAAAAGCATAACGTTTGAAAAAAGAAGTGAGTAATGTCATGAGTGTATGACTCTTGACCTGTGTAATCATACAGCATCTGATCTGACATACTTCATTGTCCCTTTGTGAAGATTTAGAGGCTTCATCATGCTGTAGATCAGCCCTAATTACAAACATAAATGCCATATAAAACAACATAATAAGCATAATCAAATCACACGAATAATGTATGCACACAACACCGAACCATCTCATCCAATCCACTCATCTCAAACACATGGACACTCACAACTGACATTGAAGTCCTGTTGCACATCCTCTGCAGCTTGTTTGTTACATTACATTTAGTCTCAAAGCACGCTGGAGGAGAGTCTGGCTACTCCACATAGCATTTGGGGATTGGAGGAAAACGTGCTCTGGTTTATTGGCATTTCTTTAAACCAATTACAATCGTCTTGGGCGGTGCTAAGCACTGGAGAAAAGCTGCAAAATAGGCTTGGAAGGAACTTGTTTTGGTGGAACATGTGTACGTTTAAAAGGTGTTTTAGTCATGCAACTGAACCATAGTCCTCATAAATCGAACAGAGTTTAAAATGCCAACACAAAGGAAGCCCAAGGCAACGGATATCCAGCCTAAATGAATGAAATCCGGTGGATTTTCCAGCACCAACGGAGCTCCGGTGCCGCAGGAACTTCCGCCGGATGCATGTATTTTCGCCGATGTCTGTTTCCTTCCGCTTTCTTTGTGTTTGAATTTTAAACTCCCGTAGATTCATGGTTAACTACTCCTCAGATTTCTGCAGGGTAAATTGAACAACTTTTGAATGTACACGTTCCACCAAAACAAGTTCCTTCCCAAGGCTATTTTGCAGCGGTTCCGTGCGGAGCTTGGCGCCGGCCATGACAATTGTGATTGGTTTAAAGAAATGCCAAGAAACCAGAGCACGTTGTTCTCCCATCCCGGAATGCTGTGTGGACTAGCCAGACCCTCCGCAGCGCTGTGGCGTTTCAGTAATGTTCAACTTGAAGTGCAGCTGGACTCATGCACAGCTGTCAGCTTGTGTTGGAGCTAAACTTTGGTTGCTGCTGAGCAACAGAACAGAAGAGAATACAAAAAAGAGCTGCAAACACTCACACACACACACACACACACACACACACACACACACACACACACATACTTGTTTAAATGAGGATGTCTAGCTGATTTTTCTACTGACCCAAATCATTTTTGACACCTTCCCAAAGTATGCAGGTGATAGTTTCAGTTTGATATTCTCCACACAAAAACCATAAAAAACAAAGCAATATTGTAACAATGTGCGCATTACAGCAGTAAAGGTAAAAAATAGGTTATCAAACACATCAACCCAAAAATCGGAAATCATTATGATCTGAGAGTTGCACCTTTGCAGCATTTTTTTCCTAGCTTTTTCTATCTTGACATAAGTTCAGTTTATTTTTTAGGAAGGTCAGAGGGATAAATGTGAGTAATCAAGTCGTCGTAGATGGTTGTGCATGTGGGGCACTGTAGTCATCTCTGTATCTCATCTTTGTTTTATTGCTTCCATCCAACCCTGCTGTTTTCTGTTGTCTTGCTCTTGAACATTTTTAATCAAAGCCTAAATAACACTAAGCTTGTGACAGTTTGGCACACACTCATAATATAACCCCCATTATGAATATTCTTTCCTCCTGACTCTCCTCTCTCTCTTGATGGTAATTGCCCAAGTCTTTACATGAGAATAAATTAGCATTACATCTCCTTTTGTTTTCCCCCACTGCATCTGCAGGGATGATGCCAAAATGAAAAAAACTGCTGCTTTCTCTAATCACAGATGAATTGAAACACTGCCAGCAGACTTTATTATCATACGGCTCAATGGCAGTTTATTTATCTCGTGGTCAGGCATGTGCAAGAGGGAACGACGAGAGAGAGAGAAAAAAAGGACGTGATTAGAATTTCCTTACCCCTCAAGCACTGATGTGGCTTTTATTTTCAGTCTTGCAGGGACAGTAGTCAAGTTTATTATCTAGTTAGTTGACCACATTTCCAATTGTTGCTATTGTAATCATATTTGTAAGCAGTGTGCGTCTCAGGGTCCGTGTTTTCAGTCGAAGGAGAGTAGCCCAGGGGGAGACTTATGTGGAAAACTGTCTCTTCATTAGGTAAATGGAAACAGACGGAACCTAGAGAAAAGGCAAATATGTTGGTGCAGAGAGAGAAAGGGGGAGAAAAGGGAGGGGAGATTGAAAGACAGAGAAACACTGAGAAATTTAAGCTGCATTGGTTTTCCTCTCAGACAACATCATTTCAGTCACTCTCTTCCCTTTATTTCTTTCCTTATGTAGCAGAGAAGCAGTTAACTAAGTCAGTGGAGCAATTAATGCAGTGAGTGTAGCCTAAGTGAGCAGACACATTTGCTAGCGTAACACTAGGATGGTTGGCAGCAGTGAGAGACTACTGTGCTGCTTTGTCAGGCCCAGTGAGAAGTGTGCACTGCAGTAGAGCCGATATGGTGCGATTTTGCTAAGGGGAAACCACTGGGATTTATGTGCACCAACGGTGCATACGGTGGAAGCGGTGATGTTAATGATGATGGAGGAAGCAAATATTGCCATAACGTCCAAAAGCGAGTGGAACAAAGCTGTTAATGAGAGTGACACCGTAACCTGGCAGTCGTGAGCGGTAAGCCTGTGGGTCCAACAAGTGTCTGCAGTCACTTTGTGAAAGTTATTTGATTAAAGAAATACAACCTGCATTTTTAATAGGCTTTGACATGCACCATATGCTGCAAAATTAGCTGATAAATAGTACACTGGTTGAATTGCTGTTAGAATAGTTATTTTCACTGGATAACAAATATTCACATTCACACACCAACTGACTTGAGTGAGCTAAGCCTGGACTAATAAAGCAGCAGTCTTGTATTGCCAGACCACCAGTCAGTCCATAGCACTGTCAGTGCTGGAGTATGTTCTGGCTGCAACGGGAAGTAGATAGGGAAGAAAACACTCTGGCTTGTTTGTATTTCTTAAAACCAATCACAGCTGTCCTTGGCAGTGCTAAGCCCCAGATGCAGCAATGGTGCCCTTGCTAACTAGATAGCGGAGATAGCAGAAGGGGAAGGACATCAGGCTTTATCCCAGCAATGTTTACCGTTGAGCCAGACTAATGAAGCAGTGATTGTGGGTGAAGCAAAGTAGTTTACTCCTTTATTGCTTATTATTTAGCTTGATATTTAAAGCCTCTGAACACCCACATAAGTGTTTTTTAGTTATTCGGGCCGATTAGAACTATGCTCAGGTTGAAGGTGGACAGAGCTTTGATGGGAATTTATAAGATCACAAATCTTCATCTACCAATAAAATGATAAAGGTGGCATTTGTCCTGCCCTAACAGGTGCAAAAAGGTGCAAAAAAGCTAACAGGAGGCTCAGGAAGATGTCAATCAATCAGTCTATACACACCCACACAGTCTTAAAAAGAGGTGTTCAGGTCCTTTAAAAATGGGAGAGGATCCTGGTGCGTGTATGTTTTACTACTGGAGGTAAAATGTCACTCACTGTGTCTTTTCAGCAATGAGAGATGTGACATCAGGCCAGTGTGAAGTACCAAGAGACCCCCGCTTCCCAGAGTGTCCTGGGAAAGTAGATGTGAGTGTCAATCTGTTGGTTTTTATTTGGAATATGATGGTGCAGCAGTTGTTGTTAACCGTGTTCTTTATTGACAGGCATCACAAGCAAAATAAAGACCAAATTTTAGGATATTATAACACACGTGCCACATAGCCATTATCTCCCCTGCTTCCTTTGAAGAAATCATTACTGATTTTAAGCTTCTTCAAAATCCCTATCCTTTTGGTGGGCGATATCACTAGGCGTGGTGAGAAAGGATAAGGTAGACACAAACCGAGCCAAATGTAACTACAGCAAACGTAGCCTCTTATAGCCTGTACATTTTATGTAGTTATTCAGCTTTTTTTTTGCTGAGTTATAAAGTTTCCTTGCAGCCCAGTAGCAAATCATCTGTGCATGGCCCTGGGGTCTTGGAACCATGTTATAGAAAATAATTAATTATCCCTTTATATGATTTTGTTGGTAAGTGAATGTAAATCTTACTTTATGTATGTGCTCTCGCTGTATACCATCTAGTGGATGCGTGCACGTTGGACATCGGACCCTTGCTATGCCTTCTACGGAGTCGACGGTTCAGACTGCTCCTTCCTCGTCTATCTGAGCGAGGTAGAGTGGTTCTGCCCCCCACTGGCCTGGAGGAACCACAGCAGCACCCCCACCCAGTATGTCCTGCAGCCAAAGGCCCCTAAGAGACAGGTGAGAGGATGACTCACAAACGTGCAAAACAGACACCAGCAAAATGAAATGTCACATTGGACATTTCAGGCATACATACAGATATACTGTGTATTCAGAAACACACATGCACTGTGGGTGAAGGCTGCCAGTTGACAGTTGATAGATGTACAATAAACACACAAGTGATTATGCTTGGCTCACCACCTCAACACAACTAACAATACTGCTTACATGTACTAAGAAAGCAGCAACTAGCTTACTACTACAACTACTTACATACATATTTAAACATAACTACATACCAGGGGCACAACTACCCAGTGTCAGAGGAGTATGCAGCAACAATTTTGGCACCCCCCCCCAAAAAAAGAAAAAAAGAAAAGTGTGCTGGCTCATGTATGGGCTTTAAATAATAAAGGTTTATTTTAAAGTATATCAGCCACTGTATGCCTACCATAATTATAAATAATTCTATGGTATTATGGTAATAATTATATGGTGTGTGTATATATAGAATTATGGGCTACTATATCAGGGCTCGACATTAACGGTTGCCCTTGGCAACCAAATTGTGACAATTGGCAACCTAATCATCAACCCTGGTTGATGTGATTTGAGTGGTGAGTGGCTTTCCATCTCTGTCTGCACTATTTTTCCCCCAAAAGGACACAGTGAATAGGTTGGTCAACAGAACTTCAAACCATACTGGACATTTAGTTTTGTGTGGTCTAACTAATAGCGCTCCTACCTGATGTCATCACTGGTCTCATCTCTACTTGATTCCATTAATCTGTTGGTATCAAGTGGCTCCCCCTACACTTCCACCTAATGTTAGACCTAACTGTTGCCTTCCCCTGTCTTTCCTGATCCACCATCCTCACACCTGAATGGAATGAACTCATTTAAGTGAGTTAGCACTCACTTAAATATAGCAGCCTAAATTCAATTCTTAAATCAGCCTTGTGATGGCATCAGATAAGACAACTATTATGCAGTAAGGTTGTGCTGCTGTTGAAATTACATTCACATTTTGTATTTTAAAAAGTACAAATATGGAGAGCCACTTAGCGCAGACCTTTTAAAGAGAGAGAGAGATGTGACCCTGTAATTACAGCTTCCATGTCACCCAACAGATGTAACTATAGCCTGTATATGTCTGACAGCACAGCTAACATGAACAGCTAATGGTAAAACAAAATCTATTAATGATTCCATGGTAAACCAGAGTTATTGCATAAGTTATGTTTTCCAGCTTCTTGTAATTGATTGTGCATGCTACCTTATATTTACCAGTTGTTATTTTACCTTAATAAAATTGAGATATGTCGCGCATGGGATTGGTTTGATTAACCAAAATCTAAATGTAGCTGTCAGCAACATTGGTTTGCATTAAGTTAGCAAACACTAACCCACAAACACGTCTGTTAACATGAATATTTGCAAGCCTCCAAGTTCGGTAGCAAATCTATGCATGATTCCATGGTAAACCAGTGTTATTGCATTAGTTATGTTTTCCAGATTCTTTTCATTTATTGTACATGCTACCTTATATTTACCAGTTTTCAGCTCAGCAACCTCGGTTTTGCATATTCTAAGCTAGCCGTAAACCCCCATTTGGTTGCTACATTCCCAGTGTTAGCAAACACTAGCTAGTCTGTTAACATGAATATTTGCAAGCCTCCAAGCACAGACGTCACATTTTAAATCCTACCTGTTGCCTTTCGCCATCCACTTATTTAACTGTGTTGTGTCCTGTTAATACTGTTAGCAAATACACCTTCATGCCCTGCTGCTAAATTGACGTGCAATTCATGTGGAAAAGTGGGACATTTTTCCAAAATGTGTCGATTTGGACAAAAGGAGGTGCGTGAAATAGTGATAAATGAACTGACTGTGCTTTTAATGACTGATAATGTGCAAGATAAAATTATCTGTACTGTGCAAGTGAATGCAAATGGACACTGTCATGACGTTGAGCTAATAGTAGACACCGGTTCATCAGTTTCTATCATTCCATAGAGCACTTACCAGACTCATTCAGAACACTTTCTCCTGCTGAAAGGAAATATTCCACTGTGGAACGTGAAGTGCTGGCATGCGTTTGGGCAGTAGAAAGGTGGAGAACCTATCTATGGGGACATCACTTTGTGTTACGCACAGATCATCAAGCACTTACTACCCTGCTCACATCCAAGGGTACTGGCCGTGCTGGACTGCGAATTGCGAGGTGGTCTGCACGATTACTTTGCTTTACATATGATGTTGCTTACCGCCCTGGGAAACTGAATGTGACTGCTGACTGCCTGTCCAGGCTTCCACTGCTTAACACAGAAGAAGCTGAAGTGGAACCGGACATAGTAGCTACTGTCTTTATGGAGTCTTTGCATGCCATGTCCTTGTCGGAGTTCACCGCTGCATGTGACACTTGACTCAATTGCGAATACAGAAAGGCTGGCCAAATGCAGAAAGAATGTACCAAATGAGCTGGCTTCATACTTCAGTGTACGAGACGAACTGGCTGTAGACAAAACACTTGTCATGAGAGGTACTGACCGCTTGATTGTGCCTACATCACTACGATCCAAAGTGGTAGACTTGGCACATGAGGGGCACCAGGGAGTGGTGGGCACCAAACAGAGACTGCGAGAACTGTATTGGTGGCCACAAATGGACAAAGATGTACAGAGTAAGATAGCGTCATGTGTGTCATGCCAATACAATGACAAAACAGTGAAGATTGCACCTGCACCACTTACACTTGTTGAACTGCCAGATGGACCATGGGACAAGGTGGCCATTGACATAACCGGTCCTTTCGAACGTGCTACATGGGACTGTCGTTATGCCATCACTCTCACAGACTATTACAGTAAATGGCCAGAAGTAGCATTTGCCTCTACAGTCACAACAGAGGTGATTACCCTATTCTTAGCTGCAGTGTTCAGTCGTGAAGGAAATCCGATCTGCCTGGTCTCTGACAATGGATGTCAGTTTACTTCCCATGAGTTTGCAAAGTTTCTGAGAGAGAGAGCGAGATAAAGCATCTGCACTCCAACGTCTACTACCCAAGAGCCAATGGAGCGATTGAGAGATTTAATAGGGTATTAAAAGAGTGTCTCCAGACTGCAGAAAGAACACACAAGCCTTGGAAACCAGCAGTGACAGAGTTCTTACAGATTTACCGTACTACTCCATTTGAGTTGCTGAGAAAGAGGAAGATGCGAACAAAACTGAACATTCTTCCTGTTTTACACAAAATTACATCACACAAGCAAGTCAAAGAAACTGTGAGACAAAATCAACAAAACAGTAAGGAATATACAGACAGAAAGCGAGGAGCAAAAGTGGCCACCTTCCAAGTGAACGATGCTGTACGAGTCTGGAGACCAGAACATGTAAGTACTTACCTTCTCAGCGATGGTCGGAAATGGAATGCCTCAAAGCTGGCGCGTTTCCCTAACATACCGGCAAACTAGTTTCTTTTTGGCGAAAATCGCCGTTTTGAAGGGGAAAATGTCATCCACGTGAATCTGTTTTTGAAAAGCTTTGACCCAGTACGGCCGTTATCTACCGGACCAAATAGCAACGCGGATTTCGGTGCCTTATTTAGGTACCACTTAAATGCCTGCGCTTCTCTCTGGTGCTCCGAAAAACGGACGTTAGAGAGAACTGAAACATCGCCGCACGGGATGCTAGATAACAATACACTCGACAGCAGCTAACGTTAGCCTACGTAAAATGCTGACAGCTAAACGGTGTAAAAGTGTGTCTGTATTTCACTGTAAGGGATTTTGTGTCACATTTTCAGCCCTTCTGAGTTTGCAGGTATGCCCTAAGGAGGCTCTAGCTTGCATCAGTGAGAACAATGAGACTACACTGGATAGACTCACTGTGACCGAGAATGTGCATGTTGGGCAAGAACCAGGCCCTAGACGCACCACCAGAGTCAGAAACCCATCTCAGTGGTTAACAGACTTTGAGAGATGAATATGAAACAGGATCAACGTGTGAACTGTGCAAATTGAAAAAATACTCATACTGTTCTGTTATGTGAAAAATGTCATACTGTTTTGAAGTCTGAGTTATACCAGCTAGGACAAGAATAACCTAATTTCATGTCCAATTTAGGTTTCCAGGTAATATCCTTAATGAAATGGTTATGTGACAGTGGTTGAGGGTACTATGTTTATGTGACTAATTCCTTTAAGAAAAGGGTAAATGTTGTGTCCTGTTAATACTGTTAGTGAACACTGGGGGCGCTAGGGTGCACAGTGAGGATACAGGTGAAAGATACTATGTGCGTAGATGAAGAAAATGGTATGTGCAGAGAAGAAGAAGAATAAAGTTGGAAGTAGCGTGATACATGTCTCTCAGCTCTTACTTAAAATACTTTACAAAACACCACAAACTGGTGTCGCATCCCTTGACATGCCATCCCCTTTTCCCTCTTTCTTTTTTTCTTTTTTAGCCCCTGACAGCTTTTTTGCTTTATCCATCTTTTTCCATAGACGACAACTCACTACTTGTACCTGCTTGCTCAGCGCTCACGGCGCCCCCCCCGCTCCCCGCTCCCTCTTCTATGTCAACATTCTATGATGGAATCTTATGAGACAGGGCGCCTACTCTAGCCTGTTAGCCTAAAATGTTATATAACATTGAGGAAATGCAGAAATGACTTAAAAACCCACAACAGCAGCTACATATAGAAAATACCAAAAAAAAAGATAGATATATATATATATTTTTTTTTTTTTTTTGTTTTTTTTTACCATGGCCCCCTATGTGCCGCACTAACTCAGACTTTCCAAGCTTGCTCAGTTCACCAAGGTTATGTGGAAATACTGGCCAGCGTAGAAATGAGGGCAACAGAATGCAGCTGATTATTAGGAGAAGCCTTTGCTGTATTTCACCCTGCTCAACTTTCAACAACATATTTTCTTTCATTTAGCTGATATACAGTATATTTAAGCAAGAATGTTACTACTGTCCCCTTTTGGCCACTGTAGATGATTTGTGGAAGCTTCTTTGAATGTGGATTTCTTTCCAGTGCATTCTGGGTAAAGAAAACAATTTTAATTGTAGACCAACCAAATGCATAGTATGAAGTACAAGAAAAGAATCATTCTTATCTCATGACATGCATAAAACATGTTAACAACATGGAGATATTTGCCCTTCTTACCTTATTGTTAAGCTTTTCTGCGCAGTTGGCGGCTAAAGAAATATCTATTCAGTAGACGGTGACCTTAAATGTTAATTGCTGGCTCCAATAGAGAAAATTAAAACCAGAATCTTCAGTCCTGTAATGGAAAGAGAGTAGAGTTGAGAAAGTAAAAAAGAGAGAGAGTGAGGAAAAGAAAAGACTTTAGACAAGCAATATTGTTTTTAGTCAGCTGCTGGAATAGACAAAAATGTGTTTTTCTCACTGTATTATTTGTCCCAAATTGTTGCCTTTGTATTTTTAGACAGCCTTTAATAACAACAAAGACCAAAAATTACAAATGTAGAGTGACTAATGCTGGTCATCAAGTTGTCAGTCACATGTCCAGAGTACCAATCAAAAGAGGCAGGATAAGAGTGCTAAAAGTCCTTTTGTTCAAAAGATGCTCTTCAGTAAGTATCATTTCATAATAGTTGACCTTCATCTGACTCTCTTTACTCTCTACTAATTAAAACAGGCCTGATCTCCCTCATAATTATCTTCCACCCTCTATTTTTCCTCAACATTGACTTTAAGGTCATGGAGCAGCAATACTTTAATTCGTTACACAGTCAAACTAATACACACTAACAGGAGTATGAGCATTTTGCAGGGTCATACCCATAAAAACGTACTTAACACGTAGAGTATCAATTTTGTAACAATCATGAATTATGCTTGCTGGCTTTCATAAAGGAAAGGAAAATTCTCCACTCTTAATTTTACAATTAACCCTGACTGCTTTTTAATACAGGCCAATGAAATTGCCTATATTTTAATATGAAGTACTTTGTTTCTCACCTTGGTGCCAAAGTACATGGTGCCCTCTAATGCCTGTGCAGCAATAATAAGGGTCTTTGAATTTGGATGTTCACCAAATGGAATGAGGAAAGTCTTCATGCACACTTTATCCTGGCTATCATCTTTGGTATTGTTCCCAGTTACAGTGGCTTGGTCAGCCTTCTACAGCGTTTGTTTGGGAACACAAAGCAATCATGAATGTTTAAAGTCGCTATTAAAGTGTGTGCACTATGTCTTTGTGTGTATGGTTTCCCCTTGCTTACTACACTTTATTTGTGGCAGCAGTGAAATGTTTAGGAGGCAAAGCAGAATGTCACTGTAAATGAAGAGTGATACCTCCATCTTACCCTGTGACCTAAATTACTGAACTGTGGATTTATGGTCTACTTGTATCTTACACACAAACGGGGCTGAGCCAAGGTTGTTTTCAGGGGAGAAAAGTATTCTGTGTTAATAGCATAAGTTAGAAAATACATGCTGTTTTTCTTTGACAGGGAAAACTAAAGCCAGCCTAGAAATAGTAAAACAAATAGCAAAGTGAACAAGGTTTTCTCAGGACACCGTTTTTCTTGAAATAGGTATCTAAAATATAAAGGGTGACAGGGAAAATTTAGCATCATGTTGCAAAATGGCTTATTCTTTTAAAAATCCACCCCTAAATGTTTTCTTGCATTTGCAAAGAATACAGAATTACCATCACACGCAAGAAAAAGATTTGCATGCACAGCTTACATCAGCTGGTGTTAAAGTGGCTTAACTCTCCAGGTGACACTCCTCTTTCATATCTTGCTTGCTTCAGTTGCTTTGCTGTTCACTGTGTTTTTCCAGCATTTAAGTCAATAAAAGACACAACTAAGAGTATATAACCATGCTAATGGCTCTCTGAGGCATGTTCATTCCTAAGATAAACATACAAGTGGATAAAAATATAAAATTCTGACCTGATGATGGCTCCAGATCTGAAAAGTCAGAGAATCCCCAAAGTTCAAGCCCATTAATGTCTGCCCCAAATACCATGGTAATCCATCCAGTAGTTATTGAGACATTTCACTCTGAACCACAAATATCAACCTGCTGGTGGCGATAGAAGGGAGGGTCAGGGGATCACCAAAGTCAATCAGATTTATCCACTGGGCACCATAGATCTCTGCAACAAATTTCATGGGTATCTATCCAGTAGTTGTTGCGATATTTCAGTCTGGAACAATGCGGTGGACCCACTGCCATCCCTAGAGTTACACCACTAGCGTAGCTAAAAGCTTAAGATTAACACCCATATTGCTGGTGCAATATGTCTAATGACTGTGGTACTCTTTGTACTTGATTTCAACGTTCTCACACTTTCTCTTCACTTTTTTCCATCTCTCCTATCTCTCCTTTTACTTTCAATCCATTACCTTCCCAGGCTGCCTTTCGCACAGACCTTTCTGTGCTGCTGGACCAGGTTGGGGCAGGAAAGGAGTCCCTCAGCTTCATGAAGCGCAGAATCCGCCGTCTCGCACAGCAGTGGGCAACGGCCGCCAACCGCCTGGATGCCAAGCTGGAGCAACGATGGAGGGATCAGAAGAAGGTGAGAGAAGGAGGGGAGAAAACAAAAGGGTGATTGATGTAGGAGAATGCTGGGTAATGTGGTTATTCTTTCAACTGTGATCAGGTACTGTAAGAACTTTTTTTTTGTCATGGCTAACCACAACAGTGGTAGTCTAAAAAAAAAAAAAAAAAGGTGCAGTAGGTGGGAGAATAGAGGAGAACAAGAGAAAAGCATTGACACACATAGTGCAGCTTATAGTACCAGATAATACCATCTTGAGTATGATTACAAGTGATCTACAAATCACAGTAAATTAGAGGATTCAAAGTTAGCTAAAAGCATTTTGATTCAAAGATACAAGGCACAGGTAACAATGTTTTCCACTCAAGTGTTTGGGCATTTAAAAACCTTTTTTTTAGATGCTTCTTGAGTCAGTTTGAATGATGGTAGGAAAAAAATAATAGAGGAGGTTGTCACACATTGCTGCGGTCTGCATTATTCTTGTGTAATTGGCGTGTAACTGTTGTTATGAATCCGTTCAAAGATAGTTCTTAAAGATGTATTCTCTAAATTAAGAATGTATCGCAGTATCTAACTGTTAAATTGTAAAACCTTATTTTGGTCGGCACCAACGTGTGTGCAGTATGGACTTGGCTACTTCCTGCTAGTAGCCATGTATGTCAGGGCTTTGTGTGAGAGAAAGGAAGAAAGAGATGCAAGGATAGATGAGAGAGAGGACAGAAATGAAAAGGAGAAACCAGGTGACAAATGATGATTTTGAGCGATTGGGATTATGATGAAATGCCACTCATGTGTCAGTGCCAGAGGGAGAAGAATAAGAGGAGAAAGTAAGGACAGGAAGGGAATGGATGGTAGTGCGGCAGGTATTGTAGAATATGGATTAGGACAGGATTTATGGAGGTGGGGGGCGGAGTCGTGAGGTGAGCAAGAAACACTAACCCTGGAAGGCTGAGGTGCCTGTGTATGTAGGGTATTTCATTATAAAATAAAACTAATGGTGTAGTTTAAAGGCTTACTATTCCAAATGTCAATGAAAGTAATATGTAATTTAAACTTTTTTCCTGCATGTAACCTTTAAACTACACCACATTTTTAGGTTTGTCAAGCCTCCCTACCTATTACATTTCTTACCCCACTCTGAGTAGACTCATAATCTTTTAGTCAAAAACATAATAATAATAATAAATGAATGAGTTAATGCGAGAAGGCAGATTGAGCACACGTTCTGCTTCTTCTCCCCAAAATGTCTCTCTCTGCCCCCATCTCTCTAAAATAAGTTAACCCCGGTGGAAATAGTCCTCTGTCTCTGAGATTGATGTTCTCCTTTCTTGTAGTGCACTGAGGGGATTTGTTATCCTCTACCATGGCTCCGTGGCTGCTTGAACAGCCTATATGCCTTTACAACGTGCTGCAGCTATCTGAACAACAGATGTCCTGGTGTTTGTAAGAGTTAGCCTTGGCTGTCAAAAGCTGTTTTTCACAATAATTAGAAATGTAAGTAAGAAATTGTGTGTGCATGACTGCTAATTGGATATAATTGCAATAAAAGCCAAAGGCAGAATCTCATACATTTAATTTGAAAATGAAACCTCAGTCTGTATCAGTCAAATTTACAATTTTTTGACTGTTACCATCCTTCTACGCAGGAAGATTCATTTTCACTTAAACTCTAAAATAAGCACTCACTTTAATATTGAGCAGGAGAGCAGTGCTTGATTTTAATTAACTCTGACCTCGGAAAAAATAACTGTCTGATGTGAATTAACTACAGCCCTGTACTCGCCTAACCTTTGTCTTTGACAAAAATCCCTCGCTTCCAATCACAACTTTAGCATTCTGCTTGAGTGTGCAGGCTTTACAATTCCAATGGGGCTCTGTTGTTCTATTTCCTTGTTTGACTTTCTCTTTGATTGTAAGCAGAGTGGATGTTTACTCAGAAAAAGAATAAATTAGCAGAGCAGAGAGGTAAGTGAGTGGGGGGGAGGATTGAGGGAGAGAAAAAGCATGATTATTTTGAACTCTCAGAGGCAGACGTAGGACATGAGGACAGTATACAGGCGTACATGAAACTGACTGTGGAAAATGTCATTTATGGAAGTCACGTCATTCAGTCAAATATATTTGACAGATAAACGTTTGAGAGATTTTGTATGCACGGTGCCACATTGAATGAAGTAGAAGCCTGCCCTAAATATTCTAGGAAACCTCTTTTATTTTGTGATGAGTCTGCCTATTTCCTCAGTGATTGTGGAGCTTAGAAAGAATACAATTATCCTTTAGCAGTTATACATTTGAGATTTTGTGCCCTTATCAAACTCAATCAAAAGCCTGAGTCAACCCATTCAGCCATTATAACGTAGCTGATGGAATATTTTGTGTATAGCAAATTGCTGTTCTCGTTTTTGTAGACATCATAAGAGACATTCCTCTAAGCAATAAAATAATGGAGAGGCATTTAAGAGACGATAGTACAGATTCAAGGATGCTGACCTTCTCCTGTTAACCTGCTAGAGTGCAGACACTGCCTGTCTGGAGTTAGTTTAAGTGTATCAGCAAGCGACTTTGAGTTCATTAGTGCATACTGTGTGTGGCATGCACATTTAGTGTGTTTGTCAGCATATGTGGCTGTGGCTCAGGTGGTAAGAGCGGTCGCCTACCGATCGGAAGCTTGGTGGTTCAGTGGTTGCAGTTCCATGTCGAAGTGTCCGTGGGCAAGACACTGAACACCGAATTGCTCCCGATGCTGCACCATTGGAGGGTAAAATGTTTACCTGATGAGCAGTGTGTGAATGGAGAATGGTCCCTGTACTATGTTAAAGCGCTTTGAGTAGTCCCTAAGACTAGAACAGCGCTATATACTGTAAATCCAGTCCATTTACATTCACATTTGCCAAACTGTTCATTTCCTTTCTCCCTGTGTCTGCCCTCTTGAGAGTTAATTGACCTATTGACCTACCGACGTGCAGACGGAGTAGGAGACTAATGGTACATGAAAGGGGAGGGGGGGCTAAGAAAAGGGGAACGTGAGGAGGAGGGAGAGGAAGCAGGTTGGAAACAAGAAGGAAAGATGTGACAAGAAATAAAGAGGGGGAAAGTAAGTCTGCAGAGGTGTAGAAGGCACATGACGGAGAAGGTGAAATTAAGGGTAGAGTAGTGATGGTTGGCAGTGCCAGCTTGTGTTGCCTTCCATCGGACAGCTGTGACCTTCATAAGGGCCACAGTGCATGAGTGAACAGGGTCAGACACACATGCGTTTATGCAAAGTCTGGCGCTAACAGATGCTGAGCCAAGCATTAGCATTCCTCTGTCATTAGCCAGTTAGTGATGAGTAGAGCAGAGCAATGGAGTGGTACCACATACTCAAGAGCCACTTCTGATCTCATATGTACGCACCAAGGACTTTCCAAGGATTCTACTGACATATCACATAAAACATTCCTAACATCAGCACATAAAAGATAAAGTATTTCCTCTTCCACAGCGTATCCTGTTTATATAATTACACCAAAAAAGATTTTGTGAAAAAACCTTGGGGTTACACTTTACTTGAAGGTATCTACGTAAGAGTGACATGACACTGTCATGAACGTGTCATAAACATTATAAACAAGTCATAAACATTTATGACATAACGCTTCTTTTAGTAAGTGTCATTCGGTTTTGTCATGACAAGTTACGGTTATGGTTAGGGTTAGGGTTCATGTGTCATGACTGTCATGTCACTCTTATGTAGATACCTTCAAGTAAAGTGTTACCAGCCTTGGTCTGTGGCATAAATGTTTTGCGAGAGGGGTGGCATGTGAATACAAGCAGACGGTGAAGGTGAGCGAGAGATTTGAGCATGACAGCATTGTTATCATACTTCGGTCATTAAAAGTAGTGATTCTTCTTCAGATCCTTTTGATAATCCCCCGAGCTCACAGCAAATGAGCGAGCAGCCACGCCTAACACACACAAACAACCACACACACACACACACACACACACACACACACACACACACACACACACACACACACACACACAGTTCACTGATGTTCACTATGTCAGTGTGAAACAAATCCATGCAAACAAACAAACAAAAACAAACAAAATTCAAAATCCATCTTCACACACTCACACACCAGCTGGGAGGGCCATAAGTCCACTGTATAAGAAGCTCCATTCTCTGGTGTGTCATCATATTCCTGAGGGAGGCAGCTGGCCGTGATACAGGAGTTTATGAGTTAGTACAGCTTTAGCTTCAGAGTACCTCCCTCTGTTGTCGACTTCCCATTGTGTGGTTTTTCCCACTCGTTCATTTTCATTTTCAAATGAGTGCGTGAGCAAATATGCGAGAATGTGTTGGCGGCGAGAGTGTATGCCGGTGATCTGCATGGCAAAACACAGTGCGAACCCACCCACACTAGTTTCTTTCTCTTCTCTGTTCTAGCTATTGATTCCTATTCTGTAATATAAAGGTTACTTCTCCAGCGCTGCTCTGATATGTGTCATTGAACTCCACTCTAATTCGGTTCCCATACAGAGGAATTAACATTTGCAAATAGAGATAAATACTGCCTATTACAGAGGAAGTAAAATCCCTCCTCAGCAGTCTAGATCATGGGCACAAGTTGCCAGGTTCTGTAAAGCACCCTTAACTCTCTCCCTGCTAACTTTTCATTTCTGTGTGGATGCCAGTTTTATAGAATCTAATTCATGGTTATTCAGCTCTGCTGCCACTGTGTGATATTTCCCATATTTATTTAGCAGCGTTACTGTGCTGCTGCCAGTATCTGAAATTCGCATCCTTCTGTGTCCATTTTATGCCAGTGTTTGTGTGATACACTCTCACCAGCACCACTGCCACCAGGCCAAGAGAGTGAATAGTAGTGGCGCCATGAATCCTCACTCTTGCCATCTGCCACCCAAACTGTAATTAAATTTCACTTATCTTTTTTATGAAGCAGAAGTTAATAGACCAGGCTTATTAAATCAGGGGATTTTTCACGCCAGCTGGAGTCTCACTGGAGCTTGACTCTGCTGCATACATGCCATTGTCCAATGTTTTACACACATTTTGTACATGTTAAGTTGAGTGGAGTGACTTTTAGTAGTTGTACTGGATGTATACAGCTATAATACAAGACAACCCTTCTTCACTATCTATATTTATATAAAATAATTAAATATCAGATATTCAGTGATTTGTTTTCTCTCTTCTGTTATATCATCGCCAGGATCATTAAATGTGTAATGTGTATGAGCAGTGTGTGTGTTTGTTTGCGTGCTGGTGTCTGTGTTACCAGTAACCTTCAAACATTAGTGCATTGTGGCTAATGTGGCATGATGGAGAGAGGAAGAGAGTGCACTGTAGCTCTTGGAAGCTTTTAATCATTACCTCTACAGTTCAAAGCTATGAAGGTACAGACAAGGGACGCACATGCACTTACATACAAACAGAGAGAGAGAGAGGAAAAGACATAGTGAGCAATCGGTGTCAAAACTTTCTTGGGCGACCTCTGGTTCACCCAGTGGGAGCGTTCGCCCCATGTTGGCTGAGTCCTGCGGCGGCGCAGGGTTCGGGTCCGACCTGCTGCCCTTTGCTGCGTGTCGTCCCCCATCTCTCTCCCCTTTCATGTGTATCCACTTTCAAAATAAAGGGAAAAGCCCCAAAAAATAAAAAAACTTTCTGGCAAACTCACAGTTGGCCTTAAGCTCATTATGTATGTTGCATGGAGGTGTTCATGCTGTGTTAGCTAATCAGGATTACTCACCACAGCAGTATTTGGACATGGCTGTGTCTAATCTGCTGTGAAAGGGAACGTGTTGCTCATTTGTCGGTGGGTTGCACTAATTACGCAGTAGCTAGGTGCACATGCATGACAGGACTGTAGCCTGTAAGTTGTATGATAGTGCAACATATAAACTGTGATAATTCCTTCACGTTTTATATGATGTTTTAAAACATGAGATTTTCCAGTTGGGTGCTTAGGAATTAGTAGCAGCTATCTGTATAAACATACGGTGCATATGAAATAAGATGTCTACATGTGCATGCTGTTCCTTTGGAGCATGAGGGGATCATTCATTGGGGATTTCAAAGAATTACTTTTCAGTTTCCATAATTTTCTTTTGGAAGAGTCTGAAATTCTAATGATTCTAATCCTCAAACTCATTAAAACATTTTGCACAGCTTAACTTTCAAGGAGCTTAACTTTATACAGTACACTACGCACACATCTATAAATGATATAATATAAATCAGATTAAATTAAATGTACTTTATGACATTGGGCATTATGTGTATATAATTTAGTGCACCACCATCAAGACATGTTGTCTGTAATGTATTTTATTTGTGCAATATGGTACATAATAAAGAATGGCTGGATGTTTTCAGACCTATTATCTAGCAGGGAAAATACATGTTTTAAATAGTTACTGCTTTTTTTGGATATTTTACTCAAGATTTGTGGATCTAAACTACGAGCTCAGAGCTACCACTTTTATGCAAAATTTGAAATTGAGGCAAAGGTACACATATTTAGCAGCAGGTCATCATTGATAATTTGTCAGTTGTATTGGGAAAGGTTTCGTTAATGTTAGTAAATGGCTTATTAAATGTAGAAGAATTTACTCAGAAAAAAACTGTATGCCTTTTTTCATAACTGTGTTGAACTTTACCACATTAAGGGATAGTTCCAGTTTATTACAACTTCTTTTGGTCATCATTTCCACCAGTAATAACAACATTGTGCTCACAAAGTTAATTGCTGCACAATGTAATTGCTTATGAATACTGTGACGTTGCCAAAAGAAAAGTCGGGCCAAGGTAAAAACACAAGCAGTGAGACGATCATACAAGTTATAAGTGCACCCCCAGGTTAGCCAAACTTATTTGGAGCTACTCTAACATCAGTTGTAAGCATCCATCACAGATTACATACTGTAACAACTTAATTCAACTTGTACTTAACCATACATTGCTTAGTTGATCTAATTTCAGGTGCACTAATTTTTGGTTTCACTTTTAAAGGAAGTGGTTTAAATAATCTACATTAGCTGATCACGTTTTTGTCGCATTGGACTTCATTTTTGCAATGTCACCATGTTCCCAGGTCTCATTGATTACTTTGGTGAGCGTTTTATAAAAAATAGAAATGATGGCCAAAACTACTGTAAAAAAGAAATATCCTTTCAACCATTTAAGTCATGTTAGTTAGAGACTGATGGCGACGATAAGTAGTCATTGACAGAATATAAAGCGTCAAAAAGCTTCTGCGCTGGTTGAATATTCAGTTGAATATTCTTCTCAAATGGAGCTTATTGTTGAGCTTCTCTACAGACTTTTATTTTACTTTTATTTTGTCCTTTAGATCCTGGTCCATGTAGGCTTCCTAACCGAGGAGTCTGGAGATGTTTTCAGCCCCAAAGTGCTGAAGGGGGGTCCTCTGGGAGAGATGGTCCAGTGGGCTGACATCCTCACTGCCCTCCATGTTTTGGGACATAACCTCAAGATCTCCATGTCTGTCAAGGAGCTGCAGGGGTAAGTTACTGTATCCTAAAGCTACCAACTACTAGGGTGTCTGACTTGTTAGTGGCTGTTGGTTTTGTGCAGGTGATGATAATGCATAACCCCATTCCTCATTCATCCAATCAACCAGTGTTTGCTTCTGAATCTGAACTGGTATTAAGAGAAACCAGTAGGTGATATTCCTCCTGTTAACCAGCTACATTGCGTTGATATAGGAATTATCAATTGATTTATTTGTTCCTGTATTGATCCTATATTGACGCGCTGCATAGCTTCCTGTCAGTGTGACTGCGTTGGTGTGTATCTTTTTATCCCTTGCGTCAGCACGTTGCATGTTTCTGCTGACGGATACAGCTATAGGGCCAACACACGCACACGCACACGCACACGCACACACACACACACACACACACACACACAGACCGGTGGATGGATGTAAATCAACCCTGTTAGGATAGATCACCCAGGCTTGTTCTGTCCAGTCTATGCAATATCTACTTCATGGTCAAGACTGAATAAATCACACAGGTTGTCAGGCTCCCGTGAAGATGGATGGCTAATGTTGAACAGTAGAATTATGAATAGGTATGAGTTGGAGAAGACAACTGAATCACACTGTCGATGGGTGACGTCTTTGTTCTGCCTTGATTGGGCCAATAGTCTTTGTCTTTCTGCCATCGTTCATCACTGCGATGACACAGGTATAGAGTATATATCAATATAATGATGTCTACAGAGACCCTGCTGAACTCTTTTACACTCTTCACTGCCTGCGACACTGCTCACAAATCATAGATGAAGTATTGTATTGATCCAAAGCCTTTTGCAGTCATTTTGTAGACATATAACACATCTGCCGGGAGCAGGAGAGAGTATGAAAATCAAGAGGGATTTTATTCTTGAAAAATGAGTTTAAATATGGCAGGGACATCCACAAGGCTGAGTTCAGTTGTCAGACTTGAAGTGGATGGCTCCGTGTGTGTCACTGTAATGTCTCGGCACCCACATTTTAAAATTGGTCTTTCTCACAACCCTGGCCGCGATGTGTTTTAGGCGACTGTGAAGTGTAATCTAACATACCAGCATGAAGAATTATTATGTCCACCTTGCCAACATGGAATGGCTTTTGAGGGAAAAGTAGTTTTTAGCTTTGGATTACTTGAGGAAGCAGTCTAATCTTTCTTCAAAATGCATTTGGATTCTGACTCAGTCCTTAAAAAACACTGGTGTGAGAAATGGCACATCAACTTTGCCTCCTGATGTCAATCTTTCCACATGGTTTGCTGCAGTAAAGTGGAACAGAGAAGGGTTATGCAGTGTGTCCAATCGTTTTCTGTTGGTGTCAATTTTTTGTTCCCACACCTTTCATTTCCCTTGGTCCCTGCCGTCAGTTAGTCCAAAAAAAAGAAAATGAGGGTATGGTTGAAGTAAGGTGGTAATGCAGTTTGGCTGTCAAGGAGTTGTACTATAAAAAATAAAAACACTGTTCTCCTTTCCTTTGTCTCTCATGTTGGCTAAGGCTTGCTTCCTTACAGCAAAAATGTTATAGATTATAATGTAATACTATAAAGGGTCCATTCAATTAAACCATTAGTGACTAAATCAATTCTGAGCAAACAGATGCTGCTTAAAGGAGGATACACTGTTTTTAGCTATTAGTGGCATACTGATCCGTAAGATGTGCTGTCATGCTATGTAGTTCAAATGCATACTTATCCACCATATTTCCTGCCTCGCTACACACACAACTGCACAGTGATTTGTGATTTGAAAAACATGAGTATTGATTTTCTTGGCACCGTAAAATACACAGGGAGTAGAAAGTATTATTAGTGAAATAATAGATTATTCTCTCAACACAAAAAACATCTGCTGCATTTTTATGTTGTTTCTCCATACTCTCACACATTGGCTTTGTGTATATTCAAACCAAGAAAATGCAGTCATTGCATTTTGTCAGCAGACAGACAAGAAAAGAGGAGGCCATAGTGATAACACATTGAGTAGCTTACAATCATAATTTTTTGCCAAATATCACTCAGATGCCAATCAACAAACGCAGTATTTCCACACAGATGGCTGATGTCGATCTATTTTGATATCAACCCAGAGTATTGTCTGCTGGTGTGATGGACGTAAAGTGACATACTGACAGATAAACAATGTCCCATTACATTGTTTTGGGTAAATAAGTCCTAAATGTGCTACTTCAAAGCTGCACACTACAGACCTTTTTCATTTCAGATTTCTTACTATACTATTTTTGTCTCTTAAAACACTCCTGTGTGGTTAAAATAGTTTCTTTCTCTACCTACTTTCTTTCACTTTTCCCAGTATTGTTCATTTTTGTGGACATACTTCTCTTCTTCCTTTGTCCCCACTAATGTACAAGATTGCTTTCAAAGACACACATGATGTAGCCAGACACACAGATAAAAATACAGACAAATGGTCTGACAATCTGGACAAGCAGGCCGACCAAGACAAATGGAAAACAAAAAACAAAGCTGAACAGGGTTCATCCACCTCCACAATTCCACATTGGTGTGTGTGTGCGTGCGTGCATTAGTCTCATGGCTACATCCGAGTCTTGTAGTTGGCTGAGGAGGAAGCAGAAGGTAGCTGTAATTGGCCACTGAGGGAATGATTTGATCTAGGGTTGTGTTACTGTACATAACATACACCCAGCTTTGTAAATCCACTCAGTACTACTTGCAGGTGGCTGGACTTTATTCACTAGAGATGCATGATCAGAGCACACAAAGACTCACTAACATAATGTGGCCTACAGACAATGGCTGAGAGTGAAAATAAACCAATATATGGACAAAAACAACTTCTATTGATTTAACTCAGGATGCAATATACTTATATAGATTAAAAACCTGAACTAAACTGCTCTATGTAGTCAATATTTGTGTTCCCTCTATGTTAATGTACCATAATTGTGTTGTGTTTTGGCCTGCAGGCCATAATGATATAGGAAATCTCTTATAATCAGACTTTTGTGTAACATATCTCAGTCTTAAGGCTGTCACTGTGCGGGTGGATGGACTGATGAGAAAATGTGAGTGGAGAAGCCTGTAGGGGAGAAGAGGGAGGACATGGGAGAACAGCAAAGTGCTGATTTGATATCTGTGGAGTTTGGGTGGGGACTTGTATTTTTCAAATATGCATATATTGGATCTTTGCATTGGATTTTTTTGAAGGATCCCTGATAAAATGCCATCTCTTTGTTTTGGATATTGCACTGTCCTTCATTTCTGCACAAAGCAGAAATTCTACTTGCACCACTTACTTGCTCACACACAGCAGCACACAGACCTGAGTTAATTCATTACAGGTTTTTGCATCTCCTCGTCTTTGCTGAGTGTGCAGTCCTCACAATGTGAGCTAACGGAGCAGCATGATGGAAATGAAGCTGAATTTGGTGCCAATTAGATTGGCAAGGCACCTGAGATGTATTAGTGTGAGAAGGAGACAAGACAGGGCTCCGCCTGCTACACATCACAGACTCTATAGTGCAGATCACTGAGAGCTGCTGAAGACAATGTGAAGGTGGATGGTCAGCATGTTTGTGCCTGATCATGTCACCGCTGTAAAGAGACAAATAGAAAGTTGAGTAATACAAAAAATAAAAAATAAATACTAATATACTAATAGATAAAAAGGATCTGGCACAGGGCAGGAAGATATGGTCTTTTTGCAGTGTAGCACACACTGGACAGGCCATGTGGATGAAATAAGTAGTCACTTTATAGTACAGGGGTCTGGATGTAAAGATCCACGGAACTAATGTGATAAAATTTCTGCTCACTTGTTGCCGACAGTGTGAGTACATAGAAAACAATAGTCGTGGGTGTTTTCCTCAGTTTTGTATTTTCCCAACAACATGGGCAAATGTCCCCTTTGGTCATGCCCCCTGGGGCACTAGCTCAAGTGCTGCTTATATGTGACATTGGGGCAAAAATGAGCTTTAACCATAAACATTAAGCTAAATCTAAACCCAACTAATTCTGTGGTCACTCAAGGTGCCCCTTTCTCATTTTGCCCCTCAGAGTTATTTATTGCAACTGGTTGTTTTAATTAGTTAATGCTGCTGTTATGAGTTAATGTGACTGAATGTTGCTGTTATGAGTTAATTCTATTTTTCTGAATTACTGCTACCGTTAATGCTGTGGTTTTCTAATAATTTGTTTCATCACAAAAGATGGTGTCAGACATTTCTGCGTCACCAAGAGACAAGAGAAGGGTTTAATTCTCTGTAGTGGCCAAGAGTGCTTTAAAGGCCATCTGTTCACAAATTCTTTTGCACTTTTTGTTTTTTTATGTACCTCTGTAAATTGTAATTCTAGTTCTTCTCCCCAGTGGTATTCTCACGTCCTCTCCTTTTGCCAGTCAAACTATTGAAGTCAACCATTCACATAACAAAAGGAATCTCAATCAGTGGTTGCTTTAAGCTCTAATGTTTACAGTTGAAACCGTACCATTCACACTAACATATATATCATGTTTGTTTTTTTTGTTCTGTTTTTAACCTCTCTTCCTTCCTTCCTTCCTAATTCATACATGCGCACACCACCACAGGAATATCAGTATTAACTTAAGGTCAAATGTGCCGGTGAGGGAAGTTTAATGTCATTTATATGAACAGGTAATCAATATTAAAAGTCTATAGAGCCTCTGGTGTCTGGTTGTTAAGCAGGGCAACAATGAGTGTTACATTTGGGCCTTAAGTTCAGTAAAGCTGTTGTACATATGTGTGTGTGCTTAATCTGACTATCATCCTGTCTTGCGTGAGAGGGAGAATTTCACAGGAAGAGAAAGGCTCCATATGTGCTTGTGAATCCATGTCTGTGCATTTTCTACTACAGCAGTGACAGCTTGCTGTAAAAGAACTAAAGCTAGTTTGAATCATAAGCTCATTGCTATAAATCTAGAGATTTGGCCCAGAAATGGCTTGCATAACCCAAGAGATTAATGGAAAAAGAGCTATCCACAGAGGTTATGTAATGCCTTATAAAATTGGATTGGTCTTCAGATTCTGTCAGTTGCACAGTTGTTTTTCTCTGTATTTTGCTCTCTGTCTTGTGCATGCTTTCAGCTCTCTTTGTGGCCACTTTGCATTCTTTTAATCAGTTTCTTCCTTCTCTTTGCTGTTTTCTAGAGTGTCTTCAGTTGGTTTTGGTCACAATTTCCTCTCTCTATCAGTGGACTAAATGTGTTCTGACCCTGTTAAATGATTTCTGTGGGTGTGCCAGGTCAAAGATATGTAGTAAGAGGTGTATCTGTGTCTGTAGCAATTCTCTCTGCACACCTTTAACTAGGAAAACATGTATTTTCTCTCAAAAATATTACTTATGCAATATGCGGAATAAGCAAGTGGATGTGATATGTGGGTGATTGTGTGAGTTGTTTTGATGATGCTTATTACTTATTCCTCTTTTTGTTTAGGTGTTTCTGTTTTTCTGTTAAGGTCATGATGAGTCAAAGTTATGCTCTGTGTGACTCATAAACCCTCCTTCTCTCTCTATTTCTCCCCATTTCTCTTCTTCCTCCATCACCCCCAATCAACCTGACTCCCTAACCTTCCACCATCATTAAAGTGAAGCCTGTAGAGAGACTGGAGTCAGTGACCTCGGTTCACCTCCTGCTCTCCCACAGGCTGGCTACAAGCTGCCTTATTATACCTGCCCCAGACAGATAGGAACACACATACAGTACACACATGCACACTCTTACTATAGAACCCTGATCTTGCTTTCCTTTCTTCTCCCTGGCAATTAGGCTGTTCTCACTTTCCTTACATCACTGCTTTCTCTTAGTTTTTTCATAACGTTAATACTCTTCTGTTCCTTCTGACTTTGTTGTGCAGCAACTACATATGCAGGTTTAGGGGGAAATAAAGTGTAAAAGCAGTTGACTCAAAACATTATTATACACTTGGCTGTTAGTGCGGGGGAGAAATGTCTTCTATTAAAAATATCTAAACCATGAGTTAAGAAGAGAGTGTGTATCCAATCTGTTTATTTAAGAGAAGCTGCTGAGGTGTGTGAAACTCCTCAAGAGACGTGTGAAGTATAGCTCCCTCTTTAAGAGAAACTAGCACATTGGCATGAATCAGGGGTGTGTGTGTGTGTGTGTGTGTGTGTGTGTGTGTGTGTGTGTGTGTGTGTGTATGTGGTATAGTAAGAGAGTGTCTCTTTGTTAAAAACTAGAGCGTGCAAATGAGTAGTATGCTCCGTCTGCATCATTTTGTCTGCTTAAAACGTGCGAGTTAGCAGAAACAAACTGCTAACTCTCCTCTCAGCACCTGTCCTCTATGTTCCTCTCCTCTTTGCTCCCTTCTCTCCTCCTCTCTTGTCTTGTGTCTCCTAACCTTCTTTTCTATTGCTCTCAGTCTGGCTCCCTCTCTTTTTGTCTCTTTGTTGTTCCCCTCTAAGCTCAAATCAATGTGCTTGTTAGCAACTTCCCAGATTTTTACAGCATTTCATCAACCTTACCCTTACTTCTAACCCCTTACAGACACACATGCACACCACCACCACACACTTGGTAATGACTTCCTCCATCCCTTGTCTCAGATCTGAAGTACTGAGGGGAAAAAAACAGTTGTGGCCCATGGGGGACTTTGTCTTTCATTACTGGTGTTGCTTTGACTCACATTTCCACATGACATTACCTCTAATTAGTCTTCTAGACACAACTGGGACTCAGGACAAGTTGCTGCTCATGCTTCTTTAGCTGATTTAGCACAATCTGTGGTGTTTCTACACAAGTCTCTGTATGCTCTGCTCTTGTAAAGTTGGGATTTTAACCTTTAACATGGGGGCAGTTTTATAATATGAAAAAACAAACAATGAATAAAACAAGTAATGATCCATTAGAATCACAGTGAAAATGCAGTTGAAGCATCTTTAGCTTCATGTGACATATTTCCATGTTAAACTAAATATGTGGACAGGGGTTAGTTACGAGAGGGATTTAAATCCCTGAAATTTGATTAGTTTGCAAAACAAGTGGACATGGCAAATATAGCGTGCTTGTGTGATACTGACCTTTGCAGAGATATGGAGCTGTAGTAGAGCTTTGATCCTCTGCCCGAACCGGATTGGGCCCGACCCTACCCGGGCTGTAATTTCTAAATCGGGTCAGGTTGGTGCAAATTTCCTGGTGTTTTTTTAATATATTTCCGATATGATATGAAAAAATTGTATTGCGATAATGGCAATATTCTGACTAGTTGACGTTATTGCTTGTAATTTGGCAACTGTTTAGATATGCACTTTGTTGTACTTATATTGTATACAGAATCTGAATCTCACTCTGAGTTACTGTTGGTTACAAACTAAAGAACTGAAAGATATATTTCTAGTTTTTACCAAATATTTGAAGGCAGACTGTTAACCTTTATGCTGACATATAAAACTATAACACTTATTTTGTTGCAATTGTATGTTCTTAAAATGAATAATAAACAACTGTTCATTATTTTCTCATATCATCAAGGATAGATCATCAATATCTTAATCTTTAATCCATATTAATCTTTAATCTGATAAATAATACGTAGTAGTACCACTGATTCATTTGTGAGGGTGAGAGAGAGGCGTGAATGACGACCTGAATTAGAAAATAAAACTGTAGTCTAGCTCATAGTCATACATTTGATTCATCCATGTGTTTGTGTATATTTATGGCAAGTGTTAGCCAGCTAGTTGTTATTGCTAACTGTTAATTTGTTGTAACAAAACAAAAGTATATTAAATCACATCCGATTTTTATCCACAGGAAATAACAACTTTACACATGGCCTGATAATCCTAAATAGAATGCAGTCATTATCAATGTTATTAATTACACTTGTGCTTTTCCAGATATCGCATGTTAACATGTCTCCAATTTTGGCCCATTATGTCATCATATATAGTGTGTGCAAGAAGATTGACTAAAAGAGAGGTGCAGAGTGGAGAGTAAAGGCAGTTTTCGTCTTGGTCCATATAAGGCCTCAGCAGTGGTGTAGTCTACGTGATACGCAGGTATACCTAGTATACCCATTAAGAAAGCTCCAGGATTTCCATATACCCACTTAAAAATGCCCAGTGACACACAACAACATACTTTCCATTATATTGTTCATCAATTTTGAAGTGTCATCTGTGTTCTTTTTCTTAGCATAGCCTAAATAAAGGTACTTCCACCGTAAATTGGTGCATTAAAGTGTTTCCAAATGCAGAAAACGAAGTTGTTGACGCTCATAACTTCCCTGGGGACAGACACCTAGACCCCCCCACTATGATATGCCCCCCCTTCCCCAAAGGCAGATTCTGGCCCAAATATATAGGCCAATATACAGTACAGTATACCCAGTACAATACATATACTACACCAATGGGCCTCAGTTGTTTGACTAAGTGAAGAAAGACTAAGGGAGGTTGGGCTGCAGGGCTCAGGCTGAATAAAGTGAGGAGGAAAACAAAGCTAGACGGACAGGTACAGCAAGGTGAGAGAGACGAGGTCTGTGTTGCATGAGAGTGTGTGTATTTCGTCATCCCAGATGCAGGCGCGGAGGACTTTTCAATCTCCTCTTACTGGGGAATGGAAGCAGGGGAGGGGAGGTTTAGCGCTGAATAGACTCCAAGGCCTGGGGAAACATTGAGCTGAGCTCCAGTAAAACCAACCCTATCAGCCATTCATCAACCTCCTTTCCCTCACCAAGCTTTATTTCTCACTAGAAGTTGCCTGGGGGAGACAGAAAAGGAAATAAAGAAAAGGACAGAAAAAGAGAAGTTGTTTGTTTTTTACCTAAGAAGTTTATCAGGGCTAGCATTTTATAAAGGCAAGGTTATTATGTGACTGAGTTGAACAGCATAAAAGGTGGAGTAATATAGATACTGTAGCATGATGCTGAATTAACTAAATTCATTTTTGGGTTAAGAGAAATAATGAGTCCTGGCTTGAAAGATTATCAACATTTAATGGTTCTTAATTGGTTCTTAGTGAAATGGTGCATGACCACAACTGATAAATTGGTGTACAGCACCTGCAGAGCAGGCACATAGTCATTGATTTTAATGTTGGGAAAGTATGCAACTATGCAGTAAAGGAAAATATCAACAGTCACATCATGTGACATTATATGCATCGTAAAACTGAAGCGTTATGATCTCATACAGTACATGGTGTTCTCACATTCTGGCTCCTTATCCTTATTTTTCCCACAAATTATTTTATTTTGACTTTTATTATGACTTATCAGTGATTTGAGCATACACACTTTATCTGTGTACTAGGTCAGTGTCATCTCTCTATTCTTTATTTACCCATTAGAATATATAATTGTATCTTTAAAACTTAGAGTAAATTAAATGATTTACACCAGAGACACCAATTTATTACATCTGTGCCAACCACTGCTAAAAATGGGTCAGAAACCTGTTATTATCCACGTTTTCCTTTAGCAAACTTGACAGTGCTGGTTAGTTATATCAGAGCCCTTGTTATCTCCGCTTTCATTGAAAAATGAAAAAATGTGCAGCGGAAGAGAGCAAATTCCAGCATAATTGGGTTTGGTGCCAAAATACAGTACCTCACGAGGCCTCCCTGGAGTTGTTAAGAGTTAACACGAGAACCCAAAACATTTTGCTCAATGATGCTGTCACTGTCTCCTCTTCATAATGGCTTAATAAGTGACGGGCTGTCAAAGCCGGGCTCAAACTGATGTCAGTACACCTGATATCTCTGTGGCCTCTCTGAGGAGAAAATTGGTCCATTTTAGGGCAGCCAACCTTGAAATTAGGCTGAGCAACGAAAGGTGTTTATTTCCCTAAAACTAAATAAATTGCTGTCTTTTCTGCACCTTTACCTTTTTCTTTGATTTTCCACTTTGTCTCACCCTAGCCTTTTCTTCTTCTCTCAATGTCTCGTTTGTGCAGCAAATTCTGGGTAATAACTGAGCTAAAATGCCGTTCTAAAACCCACTGGCAGTACTTTTTGTGGATGCAGACAGACGCTGCTCTAACAGCTTCTTTACAGCTCCTTCACCGCTCCATTTGTCTGATGGAGAGGTGTGAGCAGATGTACGAGAGTACATAACATCTGTGTCCCACAGAAACCACATTCCACCACTTTTGTGTTAATTTCTTAGTATCTTTAAAGAATATTGTGGATTTTAACCCTGTTGAGTTCTCATGGAACAGACTGTGCAGCTCTCCCATTTGCTATCCCCTTTTACAGGACCACCGTCATTTAATCCTGAATCAAAACATTTTGGAAGATTTCCAAAAAGTACCCCCAATTAAGCAACCAAATGCATTGTTTAAAATTGCCCTCAAAAATGACACAAGTGTTTTCTGATCTGATGCTCTGACAACATCATTTGTGAGCGCCTTCTAAAGCTGTTACAAATCACTGTTGCAAAAATGTAACTGTTTTCTGTTCTTACACAGCGATGGTTAAAGTGTGGTTAGGTTGCAATGCTATGCTCTGTGCTAATGTTCTGGGAGGCTGTCCATGGCAGTGCTTTGAACAAAATGATAATGTCAGTGTGCTAACACACAGTGACGATGCTAACATGCTGGTGCCCAGCACGTACTGTATAATGTTTACCATGTTCACCATCTTAGTTTAACGTGTGTCAATAAAGTAAGTAGGATTCATCATCTTGGGACCACAAATGTCTGCACAAGATTTCTTGAAAATCCATCCAACGGTTGTTGAGCTTTTTCTGTCTGGACCAAAGTGGTGGACCGACCAACACACAGACAGACCAGCATTGCCAACGCTGACGAAGGTTAGGGATCATTTGTGATCATGGATAAAAGATACCGACATTGACTGTCGGGAAGCAAACAGTGGTCTCCCTTGTCAAAGATTTCTGTCCACCATAGCCTCCTCCTTCTTAAGACTTATAGGCTTAATAACAAACAACACACAATTTCCTCCTTTATTCCCAGCAGACAAGAGTGATAATTCCAATGCCTGCTAGAGAGCTTTGTCACTTGAATGTAAATGTTCTTCTTTTGTGCTGAAATAACCGACACTGTCGTTTTACATGGGAGGAGGTCTCAAACATTCTCAGTGTGCAACTAAATTGGCACTGCCACTGTTTCTCGCATTCTTTTGCATGGCTGCTCCAGTCATTTCAGCTCTATATGTGAACAAGCAACTTGCTAATTAACACTTGTCAAGTCTAAATGATAGTTAGTGAAGAAAACAACACTGCAGACTTTTTCTGCATGTTATTGAGGCCGAAGTAAGAGGTGGGTTTATTCTCTGTCTTTTGACTGCCTTTCTCTAGCGCCAGTGTGGGTTTAAAACTCTAATTTCAGGTGTGACCTCGAGCTCAATTTAGGCAGCTGAGTGCAGCTTCAGAGGGTCAATGGCCTACAACACACATCGCTGAAAATTAGTTCTCAGTTGGCGCTCTGCCCTGTCAGCAGGGTAATACTAATGAATTCACTTAAATACGTGCACTTGCACACGACTACTTGACTCCTGATGATTTGTGAGTGTTTGTTCCTACACGTTCATCAATATGCGTGTGTTGGCTCCACACTTGAGTGAAAGGCATCTGCCTGCTGAATCATTTGACTGTCACTCTTCCGTTTCGTTCCTTCCTGTGTGCCGGTGGCAGGTTGCAAATTGGATTTATCTGATCTGCACCATGTGTGAGAGCATAATGATATGTATATCTGCCAAAGTATCTATTTACACATGCGTATCCCACCATATGCATTTCAATATGTGCGTGCTGTGTGGTCTCACATCACGTGTCCGTCGGTTTGTGTTTGCTTTCATTTCCCTCGACTTCTTCCCTCACAACCAATGCCGACTCTTATTCTTCTTGATTTAGTGGGATTAGATCAAAAGTTGCTGACGAAGGGAAATGGGTGGACCGCCTTAGGTCTTGGGAGACAAAGCAGGAGCTGGCTTTATTAGCAAAGGCACGTGTGTGTGTGTGTGTGTGTGTGTGTGTGTGTGTGTGTGTGTGTGTGTGTGTGTGTTTTCGTGTGCATGCGTGTTTATCTGTATTTGTATACCATCCAGAGACCTCAGAGGTTATAAAAGTGTAATTTCCATTCTTATTTCACTTTGGTGGTGGTGGGGGGGGGTATTCAATGTATGCTGTACATGGGATGTACAGTAGTAATATCGTTTATCAGAGCATAGCCTAAAAATTATTCAGATATTATTATAGATATGATATACTATTTCATTGTGTATCTGCCTCTCTCTCTCTCTCTCTCTCTCTCTCGCTCTCTCCTTCTCTCTTTTTTTCTCTGTCTCTCACACACACACTTTACTAGTTCCAAACTCTTACTAACTAACATTACCTGGTTTCTTTTCCCCTTTTGGCCCTACCCTCCTTCCTTTTCCTCTTTACACATTTTCTTCTCTCCTCTCGCTCACTCTCACTTGGTTTATCCTCTCTCTCTCTCTCTCTCTCTCTCTCTCTCTCTCTCTCTCTCTCTCTCTCTGACTACCCGCTACCTTGCGTCTAACTTGTCATTTCCCCTTTTACCTTTCTGCTCCCCATCTCTCTCTCCCTCCCCCTTTGTCTCTATTTTTCCCTCTCTCCACTGGAGCTCTTCATCTGAGAATTTTATTATCTCTGACAGGAGTGTTGGATTTTTGCCTCTTCTTTCTTTCATCTCTGATTCATCCCTCCCGCTGCTGCACTTTTTCTCTCTCTCTCTCTCTCTCTCTCTCTCTGTATTCTCTGTGTATTGGTGTTTATGATGCCTTGCGGCTCCTTTATCTAGTGCACCCTGCCTTGGCTGATAACTGGGGCCTGTCAGCTGCTTATAGCACTGTCGTAAATGTGTGTGTGTGTGTGTGTGTGTGTCAAGTAAGAGAAACTTTGCCAACACACACACAAATTGCCATCCCCTGGGTGTAATCAAAGGCGGATGTGGAAACAGATGATTACATGGATGTTTGAGTGTTTGATTAGGCTGTGTGTGTATCTCATTTAATTGCAGCAGTATTTACTTTTTCAGGCAGGATTTCTTAATATTCAAGCTATATGCTACCACACACACACACACACACACACACACACACACACACACACACACACACACGTACTCACACACTCATATCACTGAGGTTCTTCTTGATATGTAAAGTAGACTTGTCTTCCTAAAATGGGAGTATTATGATGCCTACAGCTGCCAGGGTCCGCACATACGTAAGAGGATCAAGCTGGTGTTGCACAATTTTGTCATCATGTCACGGTGGTAAACATTTAAACCAAGTTTTAGAGCAGAAACCTTTTGATGTTACCTTATGCAACACCAAGGCAAGATGTTTGATGACATTTAGGACTAAGATATTTTGGTTTCACTATTTGACTTTTGCATGGCCCTTCTTTGAAATAGTTTTCAGTCAGTTAGCCTTGTAAACATGTACACATTTTGCTTGCCAGGTCAACAGTACCCTCCAAGTTTGTTCCTAAAATCAGCAAAACATTACTGATGAAAGTTAAAACATGCAGTTCTATTTTTCCAACATCTTTACTCTCTAAATCTGCTCACTTGGCTTGAACACTTCCATATTCTTATTCTATATTTGTTTTCTTTCCTGGCAGAATGGAGACTGTATTTTTTTTTTGCATGCACAATACCTTTGTAGATTAATCTCATTCAATTAAGACATCAAAAGAATTTAGAACAATTTACTATTATAATGCAGTTTAAAATGCTTCATTCAAATTGTTGTTTTGGTTCTGAAATAAAATCTAATCTTATTTAAATGAATTGAATGATTAGAATAACTAAATAATTAGGGGATTGTTTTAATTAGCTTTTACTTGCTTGAAGAAAAGTGTAAAAACAAAGATGTGATTAAACATCAAAACATTTTCACCACATTGAAGTGCAACAAAGACCTGATTCTGCCAGTGCTATTTTTTTCTTTGATAATAGAAATTGAGGAAAAAGTGCATAGACACAACTTAGTTAATGTATTATAAAGCTCTAGATGTCAGAATATACGGTTGTTGTTAACAATTTCTTCTCGGGATGGAGAACAAGCCCAGTAGAACAGTAAATATGAAGTGAACCTTGCCACAACTGTATCTAGATTTCATTTGGATCTGATGCCAAACATAACCATCAGTCTGTTCAGTCATGTCTTTTCTTCATGGAAGAATACACACACAGACATACAGGTATATACCCATACACTCTGTGCAGTGCTGGTCACAGTTTCAGCTGCTTCCACCCTCTTCTCACTGCTGACCCTGTCTCACCCTCTGTCAGCCAGGACAGTGGGGATGACTTTAGCTGACAGCACTGATTGGAATGCCCTTCAACTTTTGTGTCATGCATGCAAACACACACATCCCAGAAATACTGTGGAAATGCATTTATACTCACAAATTTAACTTAAGTACACACACAACACACAGTCAGTCACACACATCCCTGTGGCCAGTATGGATCGTGTGTTCTCACACACGCACAAACACACACACACACACACACACACACACACACACACACACACACAGACACACAAACATAGGGGACTGGGCAGAGAGGCATAACAGACCTATGCATTAACTCATACAATAAGTACAGACCAGGAAGCAGGAGTGAGAAAGGATAAAATGGCTCCATTTCTGCACCACTTGACCTAGACACACACACATACAGTAATAGACCTATGGGCAAAATGACAGATATAAGCTCTCCACAAGCAATACACTGTGTTATTGTTCATTTTGTGCGACTAATAACACCCTGCTAAATTGCTCCTTAGGAGGTCAATACAGTCATTTGGTATTGAACGGAATAGCTATATAGCACCATGCACAGGAACACATAACTAACACATGCACACAAACACACACAACAATTGCAAACACATACTGTACAGCATTTCACTGAGATACTATTAATTGTTCATATACTGAATGAGCAAAGAGTTCAATTTTTAAAATCTTTTTTTTTTTATCTGAGAAAGTTTATATAAGACGGAGAAGGAAGGAATGTCAAATATCAAGTACATGTGAACACAGGATTTAATATACTGCATCCTGTTTTACAGTGAACATTTGGGCTGTTCATAATAATAATGTTATCATAATGTTATGATACTAATAGGAATATTTTCTTATATCAGTCTACTGTATATCACAAGATGGCAAAATGTGAAAAAATCCCAAATAGAATTCTCAAAAGCATTCATTGCCACATTTCAGACAATATGTTTTGTACAGCCTGGTCGCACAGAATTCCGTGAAATGATCACGAATTGTTAACGGCGCATTACGTGGTGGTGGCACGGAATGTGTGAAAAATCCGTGTGGCCACCACGGAAAACAATGCCAATGTAAAGTCAATGGGAAGATGACGTAGCATTAAGAGCGACTACGGTACGGTATTAAGAGTACTATGTAAGGCCGAAATTCCGCGTAAGGAGGTGGGTTGGGGTGGTGGATGGGTCAAACACAGGACTTTCACCCAGGAGACGGGGGTTTGTGTCCCGCATGTCAAGTTTCCTAAAGTTGCTTTCTTCTTTTCCGTCCCGTTCTTCCCGCATGTCACGGAACCATAAGCCCACCCATGACATTTTCCTTAACTTAAGGGGCCATGTTTATTTAACGGAATTCTTCTGTGGGCCCATCACGGAATGTTTTGCGATTCCGTGAAACTGCCACAGATTTTGAGTTAAGGGGCCGTGTTCATTTCATGGAATTCTGTGAGATCAGGTTGGTTTTGTAGTTTAAAATATATTCTTTTAATTCTTAATTTGGACGATAAAGATAATGCACTATGATCATCCACAGGCTGAGCATCACAGCTGTAAACGTCCTCCATATGTATTTGTCTTTCCAATTTGGCCAGTTTTTGTTTGGTCAGCAGTGGACATTGCCCTTCTGAAAGGGTTTCAGGAGCAATGGACCATAACATGTACAATATGAAGTGGTTTGTTTAAACAGGCTTTGTAGATTCTGAACCCTCTCAACAGTAAATAGATATTTCAAAGGAAACATTAATTGGTGCGCTGCTCCCCTGCCCTCCCTCACCCATGTATTCTTTTACTCCATGGCATTTCATTGCCTGTGTGTGTTCATTCCGAGGGCTTGTTGACTAGGTGCCAGCCAAGAGACAGGAGAACCTTGGGTAATTGGACTCCTGTGTGGCCCTGCATGGCACTCGAATTGTGTCTGGGATAGCTGCCATCCTAAGTGTGTGTGTCAGTGTGTGTATTACTGATGTCTATTTTGAACCTCTGAATAGGGTCTATTCTGCGTGTCAGCATTCATACATCTACAGTAAGGAGTTGATCCGTTTAATATTGATACGCACTACGGTAATTGCTGTATGACTCTATTCAATATGTCTCAAAGGTTGAGCCACAAATCTAACTGGATTTTGTATATTTATACATTATATACTGTAGCTTGATTTTATACTGGGTTTAATGCTGTGATTTCTTAACTGGCTTTCTATTAGTTGTTTTTTTCTCCCAGTATTTCAATTACAGTAAACATTTAAAATGTATATTTGCAAACTATAGCTAATTTTTCACAGCCACATTTTCAGATTAAACCTTCTAAATTCCTTTAAAGTTGTGCCAACATCTGTATGTAGGAAACAAGCTAGGGTAGAAGAAGTATTCCGAACCTTTACTTAAGTTAAAGTAGCAATAACACACTTTGACTATACTCCACTATAAGTAAAGGTCCTGCATTCAAAATCTTAAAAGTAAAAGTAAGTATTATAAGCAAAATGTACTTAAAGTATCAAAAGTAAAAGCAGTTCCCATTATGCAGGAAATGCTTCCTGTCAGTTAATTAATTAATGTTACTGCTGCATTTGTGTGTGTGTTTTATTTTACTGCTGTAGTTATTTAAGGTTGTGCTAATTTTAATCCTTCAGTTTATCAGAAAAATTTAAAATTCAAGAACACCGCATTTGGAGATACACGTTTTCCCTGGATAGGAGGGAGATGAGAAATTGAAATCTCAAAAGTAACAGCTGTCAGACAAATTTAGAGGAGTAAAACGTAATATATCCCTCCTGAGATGTAGTGGAGTAAAAGTATAAAGTAGCATAAAATGGAAATACTAAGTACAAACCTCAAATTTGTACTTAGGTAACTGTACTTACTGTAAACAGTGCCAGTAATACAAATTGCAATTTGCAAATTCTACCTCTAGTTTTGACTTCATACTTCAATGTTCAAAATCTGAAAGATTATTGAGGACTGAATATAAAACTACGGCTTTGGAAGGCTGAATATTAACATATGATGATCATTTTGAAAATGATCTTCAATTAATTTTAAAGTCTGTTTCAACACTTGTTTTCTTTGATTGTTTGTAACAAGTCTGACATTGTCTGTTTCTAACACAGGGACAATGGCCCTCATTTATCAACCTAACGTAGAAACCAGTGCAGATATGAGCGCAGAAATCATCTTATGACAGGCTTCACGTGTGATTCATGAAACGTTCGTATCACACCAATCACAGCACCCTGTTTTCCTGCGCAATGTTGTGGAGAACCCCACAGGCTAAAACAATGTTGCAGACTTTTTCTGCCGTGTATAGGGTCCCTGCCGCTGATGCAAGACAGAGCCATCTGCCCTTAATCAATCCGATGGAGTGCTCCACCATGGCCCGTGTACGTACGTGTGTACTGTTGTACCGGCGCATTAAGGTCTTCTAAAGAGATTTGATCGTAGCCTCCGCTCACGTCCATATTGATAAATGCCGAGCTTTGCATGGAAATGACCGTACGCCGCTTTTACGCTTGTTTTCTGTCGTATGTTCGTTTCGTAAATGAGGGCCAGTGTGTCCAATTAGCAGTACATCCAAATTTAGTTGCATGCCATTGAATTGTCCTGTACAAGGTGTGAGCAGGGCGTTGATAATGTACCAACATCTATCAAAGGTGGTTCAGTTAGGCTTTGTAAAAAAATAAACCATACAGAGGTCAGGTATTCAATGTAGTTTTATCATCCAAATTGTCCTTCAGCGTTCCTTAACAAAAGAGAGAGAAAAATTAGACTATTTCAAGAATAAACAACTCATTTTCACTCTTGGCCGATATGCTATGGTTGAATAGCTACCAAAAGAGAGGGATTAGAGGAAAAGAATGAGAGAAACGTGCTGCTGATAGAAATTGAAATATCAAGGAGCTGCTTGTATTCTGTCGTGCTACTGTTTTCTCAGCTGTTGGTACATTAAGGTCTGTGTTTTTTCTTGCTTTCTTTACTGTCTGTCTCTCTTTTTATTGTTTTGAATCCCAGTTAGCATTATGGAATTATCCAAGTCCTTTCTTACTGGCATCATTGTCCCCCTCCTCTCTGTTATGACAGACAGACAGACACACACACACACACGGAGTGACATCTGCAGGCAAACAAAAGGCCTGACTGAGCTGCAGCGCTGCGTAATGAAAATGGATTGTACATATTGTCTTATTGCTGGCTTTCCGCAATGAATAACCACAGAAGGTGTAGCTATCATCATGAATAACAGCTTTTTTTCTGCTTAAGATGGAACACTAAGAGTGTGTATGTGCTTGATTGGGTGTGTGATACAAAGCGTTGATGAGAGTATATTTGAATTTATTTCATATGAAAATTAATTCAGACTCAACATGTCGTCCTTATTGGATATTTTTCAGTCTTGAGGCATTGATAAACTGACAATGCGTGTAATGTTGTCAATAGTGCCAATATGTCGATGCACTGACATAAATGCAAGCACTGATTGACACCTTAACTCCACATCCCTAAAGCACAGCTTATTTTCTGGGTTTTAAGAGTATTTCTTTATTTAATTGAAACAAGCAGTTTGAGCTCATTGTTATAAAATGTAAAATGTATAAAGACAAACTTAAAGACTGCAGTAGCAGAAAACATCAAAGTAGAGATGCACCGATTACAACTTTCTAGGCCGATTCCGATTTTTTTTTAGTTAGGCCAGCCGATACCGATTTTAGCCGATTCCGATTTCATTTTTTCTAACCACTTTACAGCACACACATATATTTATTTTCTATCTTGTTGCATTTTGCATAGAACATAGAACATATTTTAAATAGATAATCAATCACTATAAAATAGAACTATATAAATTACTGTGGGAAATTCACACACATCTAAAGTGCAATGTTATAGAAGAACCATTTCCTTCTTTTCACATCCATTATCCAACTAAAAAAATTTGATATATTTAGCAAACTAAACTTCTGTATGTATGAAAACAGGTAATGGCAATAAAATATAAAAATAACATAAATATAGCCTTAATGCAGTAGGCTATAAAGATATTTCTCAAAACATACACATAGGCCTGTTTGAACGTCAACAGTAGCGTTACCTGAAAACAGCGTGTAGTTCCTTTTTTAGCAAGTTTTCTTTATGTGTCATTGTGCATAAATATGAACACTACCGTTGCTGTCAACGGGCTTATCTGCTAACGTTAGCTACCGATGGTTACCTCGGAACAATCCAGCAAATAGACGTTACCCTAGAGCACCGTTACCTGAAACAGATGATTTAACGTCACCGCTCATTTTACACACAGTTTAACAACAAAACTAAACTCTTTAAAGATTACTACGTTTTTAATGTTGGTTTTGAGCGGTATGCATCCCCACTAACATGGAAAGCGTTTTAAACAGTAACGTTAATAAAGCTTGTCGGAGGAATATACAGCGTCTCTTTTTTTAAAAAAATTTTTATTCACAGCGTCTCCTACAGCGGCCAGCGGGGCGACAGAGGCAGAGGGATCACAGCGTTTGCTTACGTTAGCTTCTTGTCTCATCTGGGGTCTGATAAACAGTAAATTCATCAAAGTCAGTGTGCCCAACGCTATTTTCCGATAAACTGTAGTTGTCATATTTCACGGGACCCGCGTGAGTGCGGCCTCAGAGGGGAGAGAGAGAGAGAGAGAGAGCGGCTGACTGTTCGAGCCATCTATAATTACGACTGTATGACATTTCATAAACAGCTGATGTAGCGGCAGTGTGCCGCTGCTACATGCATATAGCTACATGCATATAGCTACATGCATATAGCGGAAACCCTGCATGTGCACGTGTGGTGTTGCTGTTGCGCGATGTAAATCATGCGGCGCCTGAGTGCATTTGACCGGCATAAAATCGGCATATGTCAGACTGACCGGCAGGTCCCCGGTCATGGCCGATGATGTGAAAATCGGCCAATTCCGGTCACCGGCCGGTCAATCGGTGCATCTCTACATCAAAGTAAACAAATTTCTGTTAATGACAAATACAATGAAACCGCTTTCATTGAATACCTTGATACAATAAAAAACAAAGCATGTCCAGAGTTTTATTATCCTCATTTTGAAAGTACCGACAGGGGAATATACAGTGTGTGGCCGAGGCTCCTCTGAGCCTTTTCTCATCGTCACACTTCCCAAACTTCGAGTCCAAAGTCATGAGGTTTTCACAGGATGGGAGGAGTGAGTAACTGTGGCTGTACGTGTTCTGTTATGGAAGAAAAAAAGTGAGCATATGCAATCTGGGAGGACAAAGAGTACAACAATCTGGAAAGGCTACACTAGGAGGGTTATTAAGTATACAGTATGCTCATTGTCAAACCTTGGATGAAAACATGGTCACAGGAACACTCCCAGGCTTCATCCAAAGACATACTTCATTTTCTCCCTCCTTATCCTCCCCTTAAACCTTTTCTTCCTCTCCTACTCCAATCTTCAGTGTTGCCCTCTCTTCATTTTCACATCAGAGAGAGAGTTAATTTCTGACCTTCAGCTTTCATTTTTAAGAGAACAGTTTAGCACGTAGATCTTTTAGGTATAATTATTATGTCACGCAAGAAAGCCCTCGTGGTGAGGCCTTGTAAGCACCTGTTGATGTGTTTTCTCCAAAGCTTTATGAAAAATTAGTTCATTTAGATTCGAAATGCAGTAACTCTCTGTTTTGTGTTGGGACATCAGTGTAGCTTCCCTCTTTCTTGATTTACAGTAAGGAGTCTGGTAGCCTCTAAAATGCTGTATGTAGGCATCATTACAGTTGTGATTACAGTGCCCGCTGTGGGTGGAAAAAATAAGAGATGTGAAGTTTTTGTAATAAACTAGGGCTGTCAAACGATTAATTTTTTTAATCGCGATTAATCGCCAAATTTCTATAGTTGATCACAATTAATCGCATGTTTTATCACATGAATAAAATTGTATTATTTTGTATTTCAGAACTGTTTTTAAGTACATATTAACAATGGAAAGCAATTCTTACCAGTGTATCTTGATTGGGAATCAAATTAATGCAAAGAAAGTTACTTTATGAACTTGACTTTAAGATTTGTATTTGTTTATTTTTTTAAAAACCAGTTGCCACAGCACGACATTTGTAACCTTTACGTTTTTCTAATAAGGACTGTAACAATTCTCCTGGACAGAAAAGGGGGTGGACAATGTCCCAAATGACAAAAACAGTCAAAAAAACAATACAAACAACACAGTCCTAAAACTGTATGCTGATATACATAGTCAATATAGTGTGTAGTAACTTCTAAATCATTTTGATAATAGTTACTCACTGATGTCCACTGATCACCGGCTAATGAGACAGCATTTGCACTTTGCAGCAGTTCCAGTTGGGCTGCTTTCTCCGTGTCGTACAGGCTGTGTATGGTGAAACTACTGTCCCCCTCGACAACTTTTTAAAAGTAAACTTTCCGTTCAGTATCTTATTGGCATCCATTTCGGCGTCTCGCACTCGCCATCCACTCAAAAAGTAACGGTAGCCTACTACTCTTTGGCCGGCTCGCAAGCCCAAACAAGTGTGTGCGGCGCGCCTGTTGTTTTGGTTCTGGTCTAGCTAGATCCAGTGTGGTGTTGTAGTTTTTCTAACATTACTAGTTGGTGCAACAGCATGTGAAAAAAACTACAAAGTTTGCTTGGCCAAAAAGAAAGTTAATCTCGCGATAAAAAAATTTATGCCGTTAAAATGGGTTTGCGTTAACGCCATTAATAACGCGTTTAACTGACAGCACTAAAATAAACATAAAGGATAGTTTCACAGTTTTTCAACAAGGACTGTGGATTTTGTCCCCCATCACTTACATTACAAGAAGTTTTTGATGAGGGTTGCCACATGGGGAATCACACTAGCTGCCTTTTTATGGACCAGCCTCCGGTCCTCTTTGACACCACCTTCCCCTGGGTTGCCTTTGTTCAACTCTCGGGGTTGATTCCAAGGAAGCGCCTAAAATGTAATAACAGAGAAAGTATGTAAGATATCAGGTGTGGTGGTTTAGGAGTATTTGCACTTAATACAGAACCACATCATATTCACTAAATAAACATCCAACGATGTTTTCTCATAAAAATGACCTCTGTGTCTTATAATCATGAGAAAATTATATAACTTGTAGAAGATATTTGTTTTCGCATAATGAGCAAGTAAATATGATTACAATAGACTAGTTGTTAACATGCAACTATGCATTTGTTACAGTGCAGTAATACCACATTTTAATTAATTTTTCACTTCAATCCACTACATCAAACAACTCTTTTTGCCAGCAGAGCTCATGTAAGTGCTGCCTCGCAACACTATCAAATGATTCTTTGGACAAGAAGTGCAGCCAAAAAGACTCCACTGTAAACCTAGCATAGCAGGATGAAACTCACTGGGGGTACAAATTGCATTGCAGTCTCCATTAGCCTCTGGCCTTATCTGTCACAGAAATAATAGCTAAGTAAGAGCCAGCAGACCACTCACAGGTCAGATATCCAATAGCAGGTCTGTCAGCACAGTAACAGAGAGGCCCTCAGTCGATCAATAAGTTGAAACTGAGTCAAACAAGGATGTGAAACTGGACACAGTACATCTAACACTTAGAAATAATATGTCTTCCCTGTGTGTGTGTGTGTGTGTGTGTGTGTGTGTCTCTCTGAAGGGCTTGTTGTAATCACAAGTGGTAGGAGTGTATATATCAATAGACAGACAGACAGACATTTGGATTTCACAACACAAGTATACATCATACACACACAAGCACTTACAGTTAGGCATCTGACACACACACACACACACACACACACACACACACACACACACACACAAAACCTCAACACCTCAGGTTATCTCTCTTTACTTGCTCTCTCTCTCCCTCCATACATTTACCATTTGTTGTTGTTGTCACTGATGTTGATGCTGTAAGGTTCAGTTCAGCCTGGCATTACGCATTCAGCTCTGTTCATCCTGTTTGTTTGAATTATATTTTTCCAAAGGCTTCCCTTGTACACCCTAGCTTGACTTTGATTGCATAACCCATAATATACTATCTGATCAACAAACACACTTTAATTCAACTTTCAATCAAAACTCTTTTTGTGTTTTTTCCTTCACTCCAGGGAATTCGATTTTGAACCTCGCCAAAGCAAGGAGAGATGTAAACAGTGATTGGAATTTGATTATTTCCCATCATCACCTTGTTGGTTTACTTTCTAATGCAGTCACCCAGATTTGTGAAGGGCATGCTGGTGGTCGTTATAATGCTGGTGCACATTGCAAGGAGTTCCCACAAGCCTGACTACAACAGTTTATTGTGTTGCTGTGCTCCAGCTCTGGCTGATGCTGCCATCTTCACAGTCTATTTCTCTCACTTGTGTTGGTGTGTAGCTCAGCAGGTTGAGCTTAACAGCTCCAGGGCGACAGCTCCTTTGGTTTCTTAAAGGTGCATGCATTCTGAAAATGGTTACCTCTGGTACGATTCTTTCGAGAAAGCCTCTCAGAGATCAACTGTCAATCAAACAGGATTTTCTGCTGATGAAATTTAGTCTCTGTAGCTGGTGTTCTTTGCCGATTCAACTGCTCATGCTAACCACTCAGTTCTTCTCCTGATGGAAATGTGTAATTCAGCACTCCCTTCCACTTCAGCACTCCCTGTTCCTGACTGACTGACACAACGCAATCTATCCAACACTTATATTATTTTTGTTTCCTAAGTGGTGGACCGACCAACAGACTAGTATTGTTTGGAGCCACACCGCTAGCAGTAAGCAAGATGGAAACTAGCCCACTACATATTTTTCAGAAAAGGGTGATAATTGAGAACATTATTAAGCTATTATAGTCCATAAAAAATGGAGTGGAATGAGAATATATCTCTACTCTACAAACCCTTACAGTATCATCTGAGGTCCATATTTTAATAAAGAAAAAGTCACCACATCTAAATGAAATATACTGTTAAAATGGCCTATACCTGATTACTGATTCATTAATGATAATGTGGACTCTTACTAATTAGCTGCTGTATGTGGCTGAACGTGACTCTCTATTATTAGAGTTGGGGCTGACAGATGACCAGTGATGATATAATACACTGGTAAAAGTTGACTCGTGTCACTTCCACAATTATGTAAACAAGCAATAGAAAACTTGCCACCTCGCAAGAGACAATAGTAGAGGACTAATACATATTTTCACAATAAATGGATGAATTAAACTAAAATAAAAGGCCTGTCCTTCCACTAGTAGGTTTTTACTGCATATCAATATCCCAGAAAAGGAGGTAACAATAAATACAGAAGTAAATCCAAAGCTTTTTTTTTATTTAAAAAAAAAGAAAAAAAAAAGGTGAAACCCACATTTCAGTCGTCCATGAATGCATTTGACTCTGAACACTGCTGTACTGTATGTTCACCTTCTCTTTACCGTTACTTAACAAAACCAAACTATTTTTGTCCAAGTCAACAGTGAATGATTGGATGCTCTGAAGTGCAGTCTATGTGCTCACAGTATTTTTGGAGTGAATCTTCTCTCTTCTCTGTCGGTTATGTTTCTCCACTTGTCTAAACTCTGTTTTGTGTGTTGCAGGTTCCTCGGTGTGCCCCCAGGCAGAGGCAGTTGCCCATTGACTGGCCCGCTGCCCTTTGACCTCATCTACACTGACTACCACGGCATGCAGCAGATGAAACAACACATGGGGCTCTCACTCAAGAAACACAAGTTAGTGGTTGTGCATTGCGTGTGTGTGTGTGTGTGTGTGTGTGTGTGTGTGTGTGTGTGTGTGACTGGTCATTTAAAACAACGGACATGAGAGACAGATAGTTCATACTGCCAGGTATTTTTTGAACGTGCCTGCCCTTTTCCAAACATTATCCAATGACATTTTCTCAGATGGTTCTGTGGAACAAACCATCTGGTGCGTCAGGTTAGTAAACTTGTGCGTGTGTGTGTGCGCTTGTGGATTCAAGTATCTCCAAGTATCTCTATGTTCTCACTGTATGTGTGTGTGTCAGCAATTTTCCTGGCCAGCAGGTACGTTTATTGGCTGTGTTTATTGATTTATTATTGCTGGTAATAAGATGTCTATGTCTCTGTCCAGATCTCTGACTGTAACTTATTCAGCTTGTTAAATTCACACATTCTGTCTGTCAGATACACACTCCTGCATGCACACACACACACACACACACACACACACACACACACACACACATACATATACTGCCTCCCTCTAACCACTCATTCTCATCCAGTTAAAGTGCAAATGCACAATATGTCAAACACATGATTTTGCATGTTGTGATGTATTGAAACAACTTCACAACGCACGCACACAGCCTTGCACTGCACTACCTGTCATGTACCATTACTCTTCACAGCAAGAATAATATAAATATCACAAGTAGTAGATTGGAGGCATATGAGAAAATGACAACTCAACATGCATGCACATTGGGACACATGTACATCAGTTTGTGCGTGGACCGATTTCCAATCAAACCGTGTTTCTACAGCTTATTATAGATGTTTTAATGCACTCAGGTTCACTGTCAGCAGCAGGGTGGCCATTAAACACACAAGAAGAAGAGACAGGAAGACAGGAAAAAAAACAGGAGACATCTGCCTTATGAAAAAGAAGAAATATTAGTGAGATGGTAAAAAGATGAGAGGCTTTTTTGTGCTGTTACAAAAGTGTGCTTAATGGCTTTTGGCATTGCTACAAAGACGGAACAACTTGGAAACTAGGCCATGACAGTCATGAGATTAAAGCAATAAAACAATAAAGTAATACCCAAAACAAGAAGTGTTTGAAAAAAAAACTCCAGCTGCACAACCCTGCCGAGCACAGCAACACAAGCTTGTATTATCTTCCATGTTGTCTCAAAAACACATAAGATTGAAAGTCCAGCTTGAGCCCTGTCCTCTCCAGCCCCTTAAAAACAGCTTGCAGCCAGCCCCTCTGTCCCACTGATCTTCCCTGGTCCAATAAATTGGCATGTCTGTCTACTCCATGTATGTGGTTGCAGCAATTGACATTTTGCTTTCCTTGTTCTTGCTCCCAGCGTAAAGAAGCAGCAATGAAAAATAAAAGAGGAGAGGGCATGTGTGAGTATCTAGGAGGCCAAGTGAAAGTGAAACAGAAAAAGGAAGACATACAACAGTAAAAGTGTAAGGAGAGATGGCAACAAGGGATAAAAGAGAAAACAGAGAAAGAGATACCACAAAAAAGAGGAGTGGAACGTGTCTAGCGTCAACCTGACACCACATATAAAGGACTGTTCCATTTATTTTTAAAATCCAATTATGAGAGAGAGAAATGCATTACGGGTGGGCTATTTTCCCAGCACACAACCTGTTTTGCTGTCTTTCTTTCTCATGATTTGTCACACACACACAATCCCACAATTCCCCCAGACAAGATGCCAGTCAGCCAGCAGTCTGTACCTAATTGCTTGCTGAGGTCAGCAGTCCTCCCGCTCCATCATTACCGTGTGGAGTCTTGATTTCTGCTTTCCCTAACAGAATGTGACTTTTAGTGTTGGTAAGAGATGTTCTTTTGTTCGCCCAGAAACTCGCGCTAAGGGAATTATCTGAATGTTTCAGCAATTTGGATGGAAAGAGGAACATCTATCCTAACTTTCACAAGATGATGCGCTTCACTGATTTCAAATATGTGAAGAAGAATGCCCAGGATATTCAATTATTTCGTCCAGGGCAGAATTATTAACACAACAAGCTTTAAAGAATTCACTCAAATTTATGTCAGCTGTATGACATATATAATAAATACCAATAATTTGTATTGATCTAAGCAAGAAAACTACAGTTGTTTCTATATTTTCCCTCTCTTGTATTTAACTTTATTTATTATTTATCAGCCATTCGTGCCTAACCTCTTCATCCATTTATCTTAACCCACAATTCCACTAGTTTAGGACAGGTAAATGACATACCTATTCGCCTCACTCTTTCCCAGTGTCTTTCTCTCCCTGTGCCTCTCTCTCTCTCTCTCTCTCTCTCTCTCTCTCTCTCTCTTGCTTCGTTAGGCTAGACCGGTCTAGTTGAGCTTTGTGTGCTGACAGACATCATTAATCAAGTGCTCTGAGCTTTGGGGCCCTTCAGCTCCCTTTAATTACTTTTGTTTTATGTTCTCACCGACATCCACATTCATTTATTATGCCTGGACAACACGATGCTGTCCTGTTCGGAGTGTTGTTGTGTTTGTGTGATTGTGCGTGCATGCAAGGGGGTATAATCTGCATCTGTGCTGCCGTTAAAGATGCTGAAAGCCGATAAGAGATTGTCCTAAATCACACCAACTCATCTGATAATAGGAGTAGCGTATTGATTTCCTCTGCATGCTGAATTTACTGCTCTGATAGATAGAAAGAAAAAAAACCTCCTTACTAAGACACAAGACGAGCTATACCTGTGCTTCCCTGGAGCCTGCTGACTCTTTGGGGACACATCACTAACTTTTAGCAAAAGAGCAGTTTTCATTGAGTTATCAGTATCTGGTTGTTTGTTTTGATTTTGGTAGAGAGAGAAAAAGCATTGCTATTAGCTTGATGGCAATCTAAATATGTTATTATTTTAAAATTAGTTCCAAAGGGTTTCATTAGTCCAAGGTGTTGGACACATACTATAAAAGAACATCTACTGTAGTCTATCAATCAGGGGAATGACTTTTAGGTCACTTGGCAACATTGTAACAGCTCCTCTGACATAATTAAAATAATCCCTGGCATGTTCTTGGGCTTCTTTCCAATTCAGGGTCTTCCCCAACTAACAGTGACCCCGGTTTCAATTTAAATTAAAACATTTAAAAAAACACCATGGCTCCAGTTCGTATTCATTGCTCAAGTAGTTCTACCTTACAAAGTCTAAGACTAAAGGGTGTAACATAGTGAGTAAGCTGCAGCATCTGCTAAAGTAATGGGAGATAAATGGTAGATGGAAAAGGGAGTATTGTAGACTTCACTGCACTTTGAAAGAAAGGAGTCACTAAGATAAAGGTTTACTGCATAATGTGAAAAGTGTAAAACTGCCTGTAGCACTAGTTAACCATTTGTATTGATTCTTTATTACCTCCGCCAAGGAGGTTTCGCCTCAGTTTGTCTGTTTATTTGTTTGTCTTACAGCAAGATTACGGAAAAACTACTGGCCCGATTTTCATGAAACTATGTGGAAGGGTGTAGAATGGGCCAAGAAGGAACCCAGTAACATTTTGGATCGGATCCAAATCAAGGGATGGATACAAAAATTATTTTTCACTTTCGTTAACATTGCGTTATAGAGTTTGTGCTGCATTCATGTGGTGTCGGAATGATCGGAGAAATTAATTCCTAATAGAAAAATTCAGTACTGCCTTGGCGGAGGTCTGCGCTCTCCAAGTGATCTTCTAGTTTCTAGTGTTTCTTCACATGCCTATTCAACCTGTCTTTGAACAGCACTCTATGAGAGCACATGTCCTTTATTTTATTACACAAATTGTAATACTTGTGTTTACATATGCTGAGGTGTAACAACTGTGTAAAAGCTACTTGTCCACACAGATGTTACTGAAATGCTGCAAACCAATGTGCAATCAATACTAAAGTACTGTGGTGATTGTTATCTATCAATTTCTTTTGGTGCCAGGACAAAATTCAAAAGTACCACTTTTTCTTATTGTATATTTTGCAACTAATGTACACCATATTGTAAGTACCTCAACAGTTAAGCAAACAAGAGAAAAAGAGAGACAGAGATGGAAACTAAAAGGGAGACAAGACAGAGGCTGGATTTAGAGGAGGAAACTGGTTACCTATATTCTCGCGAGATCACATGAAAATCCATTTGTGTCTGAACTACCAGCTTACCGAACCAATTAGCATCCGGTTAGGAGGTATTGGCAGCTGTGTGTGTGTGTGTGTGTGTGTGTGTGTGTGTGTGTGTGTGTGTGTGTGTGTGTGTGTGTGTGTGTGTGTGTGTGTGTGTGTGTCTGGTCATTTAAAACAACGGACATGAGAGACAGATAGTTCATACTGCCAGGTATTTTTTTTTTAACATGCCTGCCCTTTTCCAAACATTATCCAATGACATTTTCCCAGATGGTTCTGTGGAACAAACCATCTGGTGCGTCAGGTTAGTAAACTGGCGACATCAGCATATAACTCTGCAGTGCATTGCTTTCACTCAGGCAGTGAAGGATTATCTTGTATCTCTCACTACTGCTGCGTTAGGGGTGGCGTGCTGTTACGAACAGTGTTGGGAACTTTACTTTAAAAAAGTAATTAGTTATAGTTACTCACTACTTGTTCCAAAAAGTAACTGAGTTAGTAACTGAATTACTCTATAATAAAAGTAACTCGTTACCAGGGAAAGTAACTATTTGCTTTACTGTTAAAAAAAAAAAAAGTTGCTATATGTCAAAGAATTTGGATTGTTTTTAGCAGTTTTTTTGTTGTGAGGCAGAAAGATCTAGCTTTTGCTGCTTGGAGAACTTTGCTCCGAGTCCTTCTTTGCTAGTGGATGGCGAGCTATCATCTGTGGTGGCGGTATCTGTGTTTTTGGCCACTAGCTTTGTAGATGCGTGTGTCGTTGTTAGATGCTTCATTAAATTAGAGTTGCTTACAACGGATGTCGACAAAGTCTTCGCTCCTGGACATAATGTACACATTACATGCACGTTCCTGCCTTTGACCACAATGAATTTGAAGTAGTGCTTATATCTCCACCTTGAAAATGCCAACTTTTCATCGGATTGCTCCTGAATCACCATCTCTGCTGCTTCATCGAATCTCTGTTTAGCTGGTGTGTGTGTGTGTGTGTGTGTGTGTGTGTGTGTGTGTGTGTGTGTGTGTGTGGCGTGTGTGCTGGCATGTGTGTAAAAACACTGGCTCTGATTGGCTACCATGAAACATGACTCTGCCTTAGCCAATCATAATTGCTTACCTAGTTATTAACCCACCTCCTCACTAGCTGTGAGCCAGGGGTGCGTTCGGATTACACAGTTTATTCAATCAATGCATAGTAACGCACCGCATTTAACGTCCAGTAACGTTAACGGCGTTGTAACAACAGGAAAAGTAATTAGTTAGATTACCCCGTTACTGAAAAAATAACGTTGTTACCTAACGTCGTTCTTTTAAACAGCGTTATTTCAAACACTGGTTACGAATGCTCCGCTGACGGGCATGGTTATCTGGAGAAATACTGCTTAAAATTAAAATGTCTGTTGTTGTCCAGTCATATCTTGGTTTGTCTTACTCCCCTAAAGCTGAAGCTAAAACTGTGGGTGATGACACACCACCCTGCCATATTCCCTTCTCACCCCAGAGTACTGTTGAGCCTTGCTGAGCAGCCGTTTAACCCAGATTAGCCCCATACTCTGATCTCCGGATAGATATTCAGCTCAGCTACTCCTCCACTTATCCCCTCTTCTTCCACTCCTTTTTTCCCTCCCCTTTGGGACCTCTTATTGGTTGGCAGAAACATTTTCACTGTTTCAGAGCTGGCGAAATGTGATAGGTCAGGTTGGAGAGAGGGAGGAAGGGAGACAGGGCAGAGACAAGTGAAACTTAAATTAATTATTAATAATTTGTCGTCAGCTTTCTGTGACCCTTTCAAATAGACACACAACATTTTAAGCAGAATCTCATCCTTAGTGCTTCAAACCAATCCACAGATAAGTGCATGTTTTTTTTAACTCTTTTGCAGATAGGCCCATTTTTAAAAGCTCCTTTCTGAGAGATATCACTGTTGATGTATTGGTTGACCTCTTGGGTACTGCAGTCATTGACAGAAAAATCGAAGAAGTGTCAAACAAGACCGAGGTGTCACCTTGTCTCTATCAAGACTCAACATTTCCTGAAAATATATAAACAGTCAACCAAACCCCCTGTCTTTAAGTGTGGCAGATGCCTGAATACAAAGGTAAATGCTGTTTTAGGAAATTGTGGACATTGAAAGTTAGAGAGCCAGCATTTTTGATTGTTTGTAAGTGGGTGAGACACAAGACATCGATGACCTTACTCATTTGAGGGTATCTCATTCAGATATTTGCAGTGCAGCTATAATACAGGAATGTAATATTATTATTTTTTTTATAGCTGTCAGAAAAGCTATAAGAATCAAAGTCCAAGATTGTTTTTCTGACTCACCATTTACACCAATGTTCCACAGGTATACAGTCAGAAATCCATAATTGAACAGACAAGGAAACCAATTTCTGCACTGTGAGCAGCTTCAACAGACCATAAAACAGAATAGCAACATTACATGTTGTATTCGAGTGATTGCAAACCTCTGTGATCAGAAGTCTCTCGAGGGGCCGCTGGGATGTGAAAGGCAAGGCTCACGTGACTGAGACAGCTGATGGCATCAGTAGTCCTTTACTACTCTCCTCCTTTACTAAGACTCTCACATGAATCACTATTGCTGTACCCATCTCTAATTACATGATCATGTGTGTGTCTGTCTGTCTGTCTGTCTGTCTGTATGTGTGTGTGTGTGTGTGTTGATGCACAGCCTCAGTACTTTAGTGCTATGCTACTAAGCTTTCACCTGGAACACCTTTAGTCTTGTAATTTTCATGTCAAACCTCCCACAATGCACTTGGCAACTCGTAGGCAAAAATGCTAGTTGCTGTTGTTATTTTTTGGCTTATATTGTACTGTATATTGTTAGCTTTTGTTTGTTTCTTTATTGACAAACCTGCAAATATGTACTATTATGTGTGCTATTGTGCTAAATATTGTAACTGTTTTGTGCTGTTAGTAGTTTTCTGTCATTAAGCCTTTTGTCAAAGCTGGAGACATAGTGATTTACCACACAGGGCCAGATTTACTAACTTGAAAATGCAAGATTTGTGCTGCACCTTGCATTCAGTTTGTCCCAATCTGCGAAAACCTATCATGTAATAGTCAGCACCTGGCACAAGACTCCATGCATATCCTGCAAGTGAGGCAGAGCTCAGATTTGTCTGAGGTCACCAATCTTAGAAAATAAATGATAATGCTGTGATGCAGATTCAAGATTTCTTAGTTTCTCAGCTGCACCTAAAAAATGTGCCTATTACTCATAAAATTGCAGTTAATGCAAACGCAACACAAACTTCATGTAAGATAAGACAGCGATAAAGTGAAGCACAAGACACACAAACGACTTAATATTATGTAGTGATGGCCTAAATATCGTTAAATATAAATACACAAGATGAAGAAGCATCATTTTCATTTATGTGGTTTCCATACAGTGTGTCAATACAAAACATACAGTTGATATTTTGGCAATACTATTTTAACCAAACCCCCATTTTGCATTTATTTGTCGTATATAAACACTTTTATACCAATTACTGGTGGTTTGTAACACTTTAAAAGACACAGCACTTGCAAGCAAATAAATGGACATTTTATGTGCTTATTATTTTGCGTATTGCTTATTATTCTGTCAACAATTATAACTCCATCCTGAAGCATTCATAACTGGTGTATAAACAGGTATTGAATGCTTTATATCACTGTACTGTATAACATAGCTGTAATTACATATGATTACACACAAGGGAAAAAATCCATTCCTGATATTTCTTGGAAGACAATAGGAACATGTTTGTTTTAAAGTGGTTGTGCTGTGTCTTTACAGATGTCATATCCGAGTGATTGACACATTTGGGACGGAACCAGCTTACAATCATGAGGAGTATGCAACGCTGCACGGCTACCGGACCAACTGGGGCTACTGGAACCTCAACGCCAGGCAGTACATGACCATGTTCCGTAAGAACAAAACCTCACAACACTTTCTGTAATACGCTACACACACTGTCAGTATACTAATGGTTGTTTTACAGAATAGTACAGAATAATATTGATTTACACATTACATTATAAATAGGATTTGCAAAAAAAATTGTACTCTCATATCGTATCTTTAAATGTGTAAAACACAATCATTTATATTTTATAACTTCAAAACTCTGAGCTGTCACACACTCAGACAGATCTGTCACCAGTTTGACAGTGTTTTCACTTTCCTTGACAGGTCTGGCTGCTTGTTCACATTAATTTGGAGTTATGTGTCTAATGCAGCTATTTTCAGCAACACTACAGCTTCAAGCTATGTCTGTTCCTCATCACGTTTGCTTTTCTTTTTCTGTTTAATGCTACACAATATGTCTGATCTGCTGTTTTCAAAGCCCTCGTTGTTGTCTGTCTCCTCACTACTCCTGACTAAAAACATTGACTCTATTTAACTCTCTTCTGCTCTCATATTCACTACTCAACAATGTTATGCTCTGTCAGCTATAGTTGGCACTCAACAGCAGGATCATCATAAAGTCAATGTGGCCTACTGCAGACAACCACAGTTCACACTGTCCTAAGATAATTAACTATTTCATAAGAAAGAGCAGCAGGAGCCACAATTTATTACTTTTATTAAATATATAAGAATGTACACTGCAGAAAGAAAAAAATAGGTAAGGACTGTGAGGATGCAGTACAAAGGTGTAAAATCACGAATTTAGTTTGTTTTGATCATGTTAAGTTAAAGTCAGTACTGGGGAAACCATTTCAGTTCACCTTAGTATTGCAAAAAAGCATCTCAGCCTCACATAACCAACAGCAGCTGGCTTTCTAACAGTCACTGTTTATAATACAAGGATGTAGTGCTCTTTTTCTGTCTTTTCTCACTGTCTCTTTGTAACAATGAAACTGTTTTCCTCTCTATCTGTATTTTCTCTCTCTTTACTACTTATCCTGCCTTACTTTACTACGCTCTCTCTCTCTCTCTCTCTCTCTCTCTCTCTCACACACACACACACACACACACACACACACACACACACACACACACACACACACACACAAATTCAGCTCACACACCAGACAACTCATTCATGGGCTTCGTTTCGGAGGAGCTGAATGAGACGGAGAAGAGAAGCATCCAGCAGAACAAAGTCAACAACATGGCCGTAGTGTATGGTAAAGAGGCCAGCATGTGGAAGGTACATATACCAAATCTCTGTTCAGTGTTTCCATGTACAAAGTCAATGGATTTCCTGGAGGGCAACAAAGTATACAGTCTACAGAAAATAAACACACAAACTAACATATATGTAGGTAATATGTAATAGTAAAATACACATATAAATCATTTCATAAACACACACATACATGGAAATGTTTCTGTTTAATTAAAAAAGATGAGTTTTGCACAAGGGGTTACTTCTGAATTCCTCATACAGCAGTCTTTTTCAACGTCGATACATGCACACACAGACACACAATACCCCCCACAATATACTGCAGTGTTAACAGAAAAATCCAATGACAGCATTTTTCACACCCCCGCTGTTTGCACTATTACAGCTCAGCTTCATATGGCTCTATATACACAATTGTACAGCTTTAATTTACAGGCAATTTTCCTCTCAAAAGCCGCCTGCATGTTCCTCTGCATATTGTAGAGCAGCACAGTTGTGCCTCCATTGTTAAAATTATTGTAAAGATGTTGTTTGCTGCCAGTACTTTTCACTGTGTGTCTGTACAATTCCCTGGATTTCTTTATCATTGTGGCTTGTGAAAGAGACGAGCACAGATGGGTGATGGAGGGGTTATAAAAGTACGATAACCTGGTAAAAAGGCAGGATACGTACAGTAATGTGTATTTTTTGTCTTAGCTCTCTTCTTTGTTTACCCCATTGTTGTATTGTTTTTGTCTAATTTGATTGTCTTTTCTTCTTTCTTTCTTTTGTGGTGAATCCGACTGGATGCGCGTTAGCTTCAGGTAAGTGCCTGTTACTTTTACCACATTACATTTATTTCTCAGGACATCTCACACCCTACTCATGCAGCATAAATTACTCTGAGCCGTTAATAAGTCAAGGAATAGACACATGCACTTATACAAACACACTTATTGTCGGGTTGGATCCAGTAAAGTGATTCATGGGAAGCTACTGGTCACAAGTGCACTCAAATGCACTGCAGCATTCACAGGAACAGCCATCACTCTTCAAGAGTTTCATGTACAACAGTGATTATGTAGAAGAAAAGTCATTGAAAGCATGTAAGTTTTGTGTTGAATTTCTTATAACTGGGATTATAGCTTGACAAATGTGGCCAATGCAACACTAATGATGATATTGGTCTTCTCAAGTCGCTCCCACCTTATTTATAGCTATTATTTTATAATTTTGTGCTTTGCCGGCAACAAATTAGAGGTTTGCTTTTGTCTACCTCTGTCTGAAATCAAGGTCCTATTGTTTCTAAATTACATGAATCTTGTGTGGTCAATGTGCCACCATTTTCTTTGTACACAACTTATGTGACATTGAGAATAGAAAGCATGACAGGAGTCCCAACAGTAAGGATTTAAGGCTCAGCAAATATGCTTCCCTTTTGACATCGTACCCATACGACATGCCGTGCAAATCGGACTCCACATGTTAATTTTCTTAAATCAACATTTCAATAAATGAGGTGAGGGATAAAAACCAGCACAGCAGAACATTGTTATTATCAGTCCTAATCCAATGCATGTTGAGAGAGTTAGGAGAGAGAGAGAGAGAGAGAGAGAGAGAGAGAGAGAGAGATATGGAATCTGCACTCTTCCACACCCATGTTTCCCCTTCTGCTAATTCATGTTGTCTGCTGCACTTAGCGCTTGAGCTAATCTCCTAATTGGCTGGGAAAATCCTCACAGAGGAAGCTATTGATCACTACAGCCTCCATTTACTGCTGCAGGGGGCCACACCACAGCACAGGGATACAGTAAGCTGCTCAACAGCAGAGAGCAAGTCAATACCCTGGCTCAGGGTTACGCTCCATTCACATGTTTCAGTTTTGGTTGTTAACTGATGCAGGTTGGTGGTTGGTTGGTTGGTTGTCCCAATCATCATGCTTAACCATGACATTGACAGTGTGACTTTCTGGCTCTCTCTTCTTACACAGTTATTCTCAATAGAAAAATAAGCAGAGATAAAATCACTGCTATAAGTAAGTTAAAGTGATATCCTTTCTTAACCCTTGGCCCTCAATCACACCAACCTATGTTTTTCCCTTCCTATCCCAGCAGGGTAAAGAAGGTTTCCTGCAGATTCTCCACAGGTACATGGAGGTCCACGGTACAGTGTACTATGAGACCCAGAGACCTCCGGAGGTCCCGGCCTTCGTAAAGAACCACGGCCTGCTGCCCCAGCATGAGCTGCAGCAACTTCTGCGCAAGGCCAAGGCAAGACAGTGAAGAAAATATTACCTACATACAGTACATGTACATCATGTTGCATTTTCACTGCTGGTGTCATTCTGAGTGCATCTCAGCTTCAAGTCTTGTACAGTACACTCACATTTATCCGGAAACAGATTTTGGTATACACACAACACATTACAATACTGATCTAAAAAACATGTTGAAGCTAATACTTACCATATTTACAAAATAACGTTCCTGAATGTTTTCTAGCTCTTCATTGGCTTTGGTTTCCCCTACGAAGGCCCAGCCCCTCTGGAAGCAATAGCCAATGGCTGCATCTTCCTGCAGCCCAAGTTCCACCCGCCTCACAGCTCACTCAATCATGAGTTTTTCAGAGGCAAGCCCACTTCTAGAGAGGTACGCTCATTATGTTCATTACTCCCCCACCATTAGTCACTGATGAGAATATTTTGGCCACTGCAGTTTTCACTACCAGCCAAGTTGCTACGTAACTTTATTCCTCAGTAGATCTTTCAAAAGAACTGGCACAAACTGTAGGTGCAGACAGCACATGTTAGCGCTTAATAAGAGGCTGGAACAACACAATCTATGTTGCTATTAATGACTGTGCACACAACTTTGGAGCAATTCTTGCAGTGCCTTCTTCCGGCCCAGTGCAGTCTTTATAGCACTGAGAAGAACATTGTTGAAATGCTATGAATTGTTAATATGATAGCACTGCTCTAAATGTGTAACTAGACATGTAAAATATGTATTAGATATGCATTTTATACAATTAAAATACCCAAAATAAAAATACTTTATATTTAATGACAGCATCATCATTACTGTTGGGAAAGGTTAAGAATAAGCAAGATGATGTAACTCCCCACAATTACCCTTTAAGACATTTAGTTTAGACACATAGAGCCTTTAGTGTATGTCCTGCTGTGTCTTCTGTAGGTGTCCTCCCAGCACCCATATGCAGAGCAGTACATCAGCAGACCTCACGTCATGACGGTGGACTACAACAACTCCCTGGAGTTCGACTCTGCCATCAGGGAAATCATGAGGACCAAGGTACTCTTACCCACTGTGCGCTGTAGGGAAAGAAATTGAGACGTGTACATTGTATGCTGGTCTATCCATTCAGCTTGTCCTTCAGTCAATATGGTCGTCTGCTTCATAATTGTGGAAAGGTGTTCTGCACTGATACGTCATGAAATCACCCTTGTTGATTTGAATATGAATACTAGCTGGGATCTTAGCAATCAAATCCCTGATGTAAATCTGTTCGGCATGAAATAAGAAGATAAACTGTATTAAAAAAAGAGCACAATTTAGCAACATAAAAAAACATAATTATTTTACTCAGTAAGGTTAGATTTATATATGCCCTTGTTCTGTTTTCTAGTGTTTGTGTTTTTTGTTTACATTTGCCATCAGGGAGCTATGATAAGACAGTCGCTTTGCAACAGTGGCACTTTCCAGAGCGACTTTGCCAGTACGTAGGTAGCAGTCTGATATTGCAGAGTGCTTAACTTTTCCACGCAGGAAATGTGGGCTGACAGAAAATATGAGGATGTAGGAATTGCCAAGAGTGGGAGAAAGGTTAATTAAGATTAAGATTAAATCTTTCTTGACAGCACGACAAAGGTGGAGAAAATGGGAAAAAAAAGAGAGAGAGAGATGAACATACAGAAAGACAAACAGAAGAATTGAGAGGGAGTTTTAGATCGACTAAACGTCTGCATGGTCTCGAAAGCTATCTGTTCTCATTAAATTGGAAGACTTTAGAGTGCGACATGTTCCAACCAGGCACACAGCATAAACCTTTTATATCTCAAACTAAGTATGTTTACAAATGTTAAAATGTCAGGTGCATCAAACTGACACTCTGAATTAGAGATTACTGTAAGCAGTAGATCACTATTCTGCACATGGCTTTAATTATCTAGAGAAAGCATTGTCTCAGGCAGTGCGCATAGCTATGGATACTGCAAAAAGAACATGTCTTGTGTCATTACAAACACAAAACTTATAGGAGATACGTTTACAGCAACTTGACTCTCCTGTAGGTTTTTCTTATGGTTTGAAGTTGTTTTCAGATCTGACAAAGTGATGATCATGATACTGTGGCCAAATGACATCACATGTCATATTTTTTTAAGCCATCTAGCTAATTCCATATTGTATTTCATAGAAAAATCTGCAGTAATGCTCCAGCAAAGTATCACTTTTAACTGCATTAAGGGCAATGAGGGATCATGTGAAGTAGGAAGACAGCTGTCTGCATGATCCATTTAACATTCTGTAATAGTTTGGGCCTTTTGCAGATAAGAAGGTGTGCATGGAGATAATAGGAATGTGTGTGTGTGTGTGTGTGTGTGTGTGTGTGTGTGTGTGTGTGTGTGTGTGCGCTCATCTCTGCATCTTGTCTGTGCTGTCAGACAAGCTACAGTTCAGCAGCCCTGGCTGACTGCCCTGTCTCCGTCTGCACTGTCAGACCACTGAGAGAACTGATAGACCCCTTCACTGGAGGCACAATGCCCCAGCACACACGCACACAGAGTCAGACAATATTCTTCTCGTTGCATTTATCACACCACACATCCACAACTGCAGAGACACGCATCGTCAGGCATGTGCATATCAGCACACAAAGTCTCATAGTACATGTCCACTGTAAGCGTCATTTCCATGCTTCCCATTCACTTCTATGGAAACAGCCGTGCAATGCATTCTGGTAGCGTTGCGGGGACTTTGGAGAAGCGGGGCGTCAAGTTGCCCGCTCCTCATTTGCATAAAGTGGAATCCAGGCTACTTTGTGCAAATGAGGAGCGGGCAGCTTGGTTCACCGCCTCTCAATAGCTCACGGAAATCTTTTAAACTGACCTTTGTCGATCTGAAATGCAGTCAGATTGAGCATAACCTCTTTCTGCCATAAAATATTTTTCGAAACACATTTCGGTGAACTATCTTTGTAAAATAAGAGATTGTATTCCAAACGAGCCGCCATGTTGGTCTGTTTTGGAACCCGGGAGCAGAGAGCGCCACATGACGCGTTCCTCAAATCAGGTGCAGCCATCTGGGTGGTAGGAGGGTGTAGCCTGTTATCTTTGCTTGTCAGTGGTCAGTGAAGAGAAACTGATAACTGCTATTGGCAAGCCCACTAGCGCGCAATGCTGGGAGGTGGGGCGAGCCCTTCCATGAAAAAAAAACGCCTATATGGACACGTACCATTACCCTTATTTTCTACCAGGCGCGTCTGCGCTGCGTTCCAGCTGCGCCGTGGTTTTGTTCTGTCCTCCACCACGCGCCATACCACACCAAGAGGGTCTCAGAAGCAGAGCGTCTTGCCTGCCCGACAAGTACTTGAAAGAACAATCACGTGTTTATTAAGCTGGTATCTACCTTCCAATCCAAGCACTCCTGCATTTAAACTCCATGACTTCTCTTTTCTGCCATTGTCCTTATGAGATGTCGTATTATGTTTTTCCACCTCCAAGATTAATCTCTCGTCATCCATGGTGTTGTAGAGGAGACATATACAATATTGGGGGGTGTCTTTTGGTAAATTGACTGGATGCTCGCACTGTTCCACTTCCTGACCAGCACATGAAAATAGACCTGGCACGTATCTTTAACGGAGTGGAGAAACGCTTCCTGCACACTTCTGGGACGCGCTGTGTCACAGCTGGTGGAATATCAAGCATTGACTTGGATGGCCGCAAGGGGTTGCGGTGCCTCCATGCGCCTGGTGGAAAATAGGGATCACCCACACATTACAGCCATTGACTTCAAGACATGCACTCAAACATACACACACGCACAGGGTGTGTGTGTGTGTGTGTGTGTGTGTGTGTGTGTGTGTGTGTGTGTGTGTGTGTGCGTGCGCAGTGTTGGGAAGGATACTTTCAAAACGTATTCCGTTACAGAGTACAGAATACATGCCCAAAAATGTCATTTGTAACGTATTCCGTTACGTTACTCAATCAGAGTAACGTATTGTGAATACTTACTAAACAGGCCTATTCTGGTGTGTTATTCTGTTCCAACTGGCTGAATGTGTACCTAAATAAGCAGATAGATTTTTGTATTTGTAGTCCCGAACTGCATACTACAAAAATCTAACCGCAGTCTAAGCTACCATGAGCTAATTTATGCAACGTTAGCTAACATGTCAAACGGGGCTAGTCTTTCAACGGCTCTGGGTCTAGTAAATCAGCATGTAGGAGAATGTAAAGTCGCACGTCAACTATAAAATAGCAAGGTGACCAGTAAAACTACAGCAGACGACTACCCTTGGCTAAAAATAACTTACTTTAAGATGCTTCTTCAGGTTGGAGATGGAGTAATTTGGACGCTGAAAGGAAGTTGGTTGGTTGGCAAATTTTTGGGACTTCTGGGAAATGCATGGAGTTGCGAGAGTGAATAAACCCGTGAAACAGAGAAGTATCGTCATGTAATCCATTGATTTCAACAATATAACTGTATTCTAAATACCAACTATTTAAATTAACTGTAACGGAATACAGTTACTCATAATTTGTATTCTGAATACGTAACGCCGGTACATGTATTCCGTTACTCCCTAACACTGTGTGTGTGTGTGTGTGTGTGTGTGTGTGTGTGTGTGTGTGTGTGTGTGTGTGTGTGTGTGTCTATTCCGTGACGTGTGTGTGTGCGTGCAGAGGCTCATGTTCAGTCATGCAGGACAAAGCAATCTCTGGCTGGCTGACAAGTTCTCAAGTTCCAATAAATCTTTTCTTTATCTTGTGTCTTTCTTTCTTTCTCATCCTTGGTTTTGTTATTCCCTTTCCTTACTCTGTTCCTCTTTTCTGTCTCTGTTTCTGTCCTTCAGTCTTTCTCCCGAGCATCCCTCTTACCTGTTGTTTGCAGTGCAAAACCTTTGCACAATTGTTGGCCAAATAATGGTTTGTTATTCCATGCTGTATAAACATTTGGTAGTTAAACCTTTTTTGTTTTTGAGGAAACCGCAATTTCTTTGGTTTATGATACATTTTTGTGGCTTGCATTGTTGTTGTAAAATTCTTCTAAAGCTCGCTTCTGTAAATGAGAACATGCTGTTAGTCACTTTGCTTGGTTAGGTAAAGAGAAGTGACAGAGAGAAAAGGAGGAACTCTGTTACAGTAGATGTTGGAGTGTGTGTGTCTGTCCCTCTTGTGCAAGTGTTTACTTTCTGCTCCAGCTTACAATCATCCCTGCATACTTGCTTCTAAGTGATTTTCACTTGAAATGGGCCTGAAAGTAAGTCTGATTTCACACATGGTTGAACATCAGACTGCTTTGATTTCAGATTGGAAATGCAATTTAGTGAGTCGTGTATAATTTACAAAGGCAGGTCTTTTGCATTAGGGCATTAAGACAAGCCACTTCAATCTCTGCTGTTAGCCTTTAAACGCGGAGGAAAGTCTTCCATTTGTTGCACTTTTATAACATATTCTTGTAAGTCAATCATGGAGCTTTAATTGACATTTTTATAGAGTGTGGCAGATTTCCCACAATATAAAGCAGTTTTTTACATCAACTAATTCAATTTGTATTAATGCAAGCACTGCAGTTAGAACTATTTTACATTCATCAAGTTTTGTGTCGGACAGTTTGTTCTTGTGTATTGAATAAAAGAATATATATTTTTGGTGTTTTATCAACCCATCTCTAATTAGGCCAATCAAAAGTGTGCTTTAGTTATTAAACCGGTACAACAGGGAATGAGTTTCTGAGCAGTGACTTACTGTGATTAGGAACATCTGCTGAAATGACCAAGAAGAAGAGAAATGTATTGCAATTAGTGTGAACAGCATCAAAAAGTACATTTTGATATGTGCAAAATATGGAAATAATAATGGGGTGTGGACCGTGTCAGTGCTCTTGTGTTTCATTTTCAGGTTGAGCCATATCTGCCTTATGAATACACCTGTGAGGGGATGCTGGAGAGAGTGCATGCCTACATACAGCATCAGGTGAGGTCCAGTCCACGTCAAGACAAATGTACCCAGACCGCTGAACAAAACACACACATGCAGAGATTCTCTCTTTTAGTTGCTAGTTCTCTCTCTCTCGCTCTCGCTCTCTCTCTCCTCTCTCCTCTCTCTCTCTCTCGCTCTCTCTCAAAATCGTTTTACCAGCCTTCAAGCTCCCAACTCTGCTCAATATTTCATTTCTACACCCAGAATATTGTGTACCTCTACTTCTAAACTCTTGTGTGTGTGTGTGTGTGTGTGTGTGTGCGTGTGCGTGTGCCAGTATCTCTGTGCTCCACGTATGTAGACTTGTGATTAATCTGCATGCTAACTCTCATTACAAACCACATATCTGCCCTCCGGCTCTAAAGCAGAAGGTCTCCTGACACTAATGAGGAGGGGAAAGTAAGATAAGCATGATGATGATGGAGGACTGGGATGAAAGAAAGGTTTTTTTTCTTTAATACTCCCACAGTAGATGTCAGACAAACTGCAGAGGTGTCTCTCAACAACCCTTCATCTGCTCCTGACTGGCAGCCTGTGGATACAGAAACCGCTACTACAGCATTTATACTGCTGAAAGAGAAACAGGAGAAAGTGAAATACTATGTTAAATCTGTTTGCCACAAGATTTAACATATAGTCCAGTGCTTACAGTTGGTCAACCTTTCTTTAGAGTTTTTATTTTACTTATGTACTGCACTAAAGCAGCACTGACATGCTGAAGCAGCTTAGGCTGGCTAAATTAGCAACTTATTTTAGTTTCCCTCACAGTTTCTTGGATGTTTTTATATATATATATATATATATTTTTCTTTTAAAATTTATACTTCTCCGGGAACCATCACCTTATCGTGGTGGAGAGGTTTGTGTGTCCCTATGAACCTGAGGGCTGTGTTGTCTGGAGCTTGGTGCTCCTGGTAGGGTCTCCCAAGGCAAAGTGGTCTCAGGTGAGGGGCCAGACAAAGAATGGTTCAAAAATCCTATGAAATTATCGAGGAAGGGATGAAGTGACCCTGCCCGGAGGAAGCCCGGGGCCCCCGTCTGGAGCCAGGCCCAGATGGAGGGCTCGTCAGCGAGCGTCTGGTGGCCGGGTTTGCCACGGAGCCCGGTCGGGCACAGCCCGAAAAAGCTACGTGGCAGACATCCCTCCATCCAATGGGCCCACCACCTGTGGGAGGAACCGCTGGGGTCGGGTGCGCTGCCACATGGGTGGCAGTGAAGGTCAGGGGCCTCGACGGACCAGACCCGGGCAGCAGAGGCTGGCTCTGGGGACGTGGAATGTCACCTCTCTGTGGGGGGAAGGAGCCGGAACTTGTGGTGGAGGTGGAGCGCTACCGGTTAGATCTGGTGGGGCTTACCTCTACGCACAGTCTTGGTTCTGGAACCATACTCCTGGATAGGGGTTGGACTCTTTTCTTCTCTGGAGTTGCCCAGGGTGTGAGGCGCCGGGCGGGTGTGGGGATACTCACAAGCCCCCGGCTGAGCGCCGCTACGTTGGAGTTTAACCCGGTGGACGAGAGGGTCGCCTCCCTACGCCTGCGGGTTGTGGGGGGGAAAACTCTGACTGTTGTTTGTGCATATGCACCAAACAAGAGTTCAGAGTATTCGGCCTTCTTGGAGACCTTGAGTGGAGTCCTGCATGGGGCTCCAGTCGGGGACTCCATAGTTCTGCTGGGGGACTTCAACGCGCACGTGGGTAATGATGGAGACACATGGAGAGGCGTGATTGGGAGGAACGGCCTCCCTGATCTAAACCAGAGTGGTTGTTTGTTGTTGGACTTCTGTGCTAGTCATGGATTGTCTATAATCGAACACCATGTTCGAACATAGGGATGCTCATAAGTGTACTTGGTACCAGAGCACCCTAGGCCAAAGGTCAATGATCGATTTTATAATCGTTTCATCTGATCTGAGGCCATATGTTTTGGACACTCGGGTGAAGAGAGGGGCGGAGCTGTCAACCGATCACCATCTGGTGGTGAGTTGGGTCAGGGGGGGGGGGAAGACTCTGGACAGACCTGGTAAGCCCAAACGGGTAGTGCGGGTAAATTGGGAACGTCTGGAGGAGGCCCCTGTCCGACAGACTTTCAACTCACACCTCCGGCGGAGCTTTTCGTGCATCCCTGTGGAGGCTGGGGGCATTGAACCCGAGTGGACAATGTTCAAAGTTTCCATTGCTGAAGCTGCGATGAGGAGCTGTGGTCTTAGGGTCTTAGGTGCCTCAAGGGGCGGTAACCCACGAACACCGTGGTGGACACCGGTGGTCAGGGAAGCCGTCCGACTGAAGAAGGAGTCTTTCCGGGATATGTTATCCCAGACGACTCCGGAGGCAGTTGCAAGGTACCGAAGGGCCCGAAGGGCTGCAGCCTCTGCCGTGAAAGAGGCAAAGCAGCGTGTGTGGGAGAAGTTCGGAGAAGACATGGAGAAGGACTTTCGGTCGGCACCAAGGTACTTCTGGAAAACCGTTCGCCACCTCAGGAGGGGGAAGCGGGGAACCATCCAAGCTGTGTACAGTAAGGATGGGACGCTGTTGACCTCAACTGAGGAGGTAATAGGGCGGTGGAAGGAGCACTTTGAGGAACTCCTAAATCCGATTAATACGCCCTCTATGGTAGAGGCAGAGCTGGAGGATGAGGGGGGATTGGCATCAATTTCCCTGGTGGAGGTTGCTGAGGTAGTTAAACAACTCCACAGTGGCAAAGCCCCAGGAATTGATGAGATCCGTCCAGAAATGCTTAAAGCTCTGGGTGTGGAGGTGTTGTCTTGGTTGACACGCCTCTTCAACATTGCGTGGAAGTCTGGGACGGTGCCTAAGGAGTGGCAGACCGGGGTGGTGGTTCCCCTTTTTAAAAAGGTGGACCAGAGGGTGTGTGCCAATTACAGGGGTATCACACTTCTCAGCCTCCCCGGTAAAGTCTACTCCAAGGTGCTGGAAAGGAGGGTTCGGTCGATAGTCGAATCTCAGGTTGAAGAGGAACAATGCGGATTCCGTCCTGGTCGTGGAACAACGGACCAGATCTTTACTCTCGCAAGGATCCTGGAGGGAGCCTGGGAGTATGCCCAACCAATCTACATGTGTTTTGTGGATCTGGAGAAGGCGTATGACCGGGTGCCCCGGGAGATACTGTGGGAGGTGCTGCGGGAGTACGGGGTGAGGGGGTCCCTTCTCAGGGCCATCCAATCTCTGTACGACCAAAGCGAGAGCTGTGTCCGGGTTCTCGGCAGTAAGTCGGACTCGTTTCAGGTGAGAGTTGGCCTCCGCCAGGGCTGCGCTTTGTCACCAATCCTGTTTGTAGTATTTATGGACAGGATATCGAGGCGTAGTCGGGGTGGAGAGGGGTTGCAGTTCGGTGGGCTGGGGATCTCATCGCTGCTTTTTTGCAGATGATGTGGTCCTGATGGCATCATCGGCCCTGTGACCTTCAGCACTCACTGGATCGGTTCGCAGCCGAGTGTGAAGCGGCTGGGATGAGGATCAGCACCTCTAAATCGGAGGCCATGGTTCTCAGCAGGAAACCGATGGAGTGCCTTCTCCAGGTAGGGAATGAGTCCTTACCCCCAAGTGAAGGAGTTCAAGTACCTTGGGGTCTTGTTCGCGAGTGAGGGGACAATGGAGCGGGAGATTGGTCGGAGAATCGGCACAGCAGGTGCGGTATTACATTCAATTTATCGCACCGTTGTGACGAAAAAGAGAGCTGAGCCAGAAGGCAAAGCTCTCAATCTACCGGTCAGTTTTTGTTCCTACCCTCACCTATGGTCATGAAGGCTGGGTCATGACCGAAAGAACAAGATCCAGGGTACAAGCAGCCGAAATGGGTTTCCTCAGGAGGGTAGCTGGTGTCTCCCTTAGAGATAGGGTGAGAAGCTCAGTTATCCGTGAGGAGCTCGGAGTAGAGCCGCTGCTCCTTTGCGTCGAAAGGAGCCAGTTGAGGTGGTTCGGGCATCTGGTAAGGATGCCCCCTGGGCGCCTCCCTAGGGAGGTGTTCCAGGCATGTCCAGCTGGGAGGAGGCCTCGGGGGAGACCCAGGACTAGGTGGAGGGATTATATCTCTAACCTGGCCTGGGAACGCCTCGGGATCCCCCAGTCGGAGCTGGTTAATGTGGCCCGGGAAAGGGAAGTTTGGGGTCCCCTGCTGGAGCTGCTACCCCCGCGACCCGACCCCGGATAAGCGGATGAAGATGGATGGATGGATGGATGGATATATTTTTTATTGTATTCACTCCTTTGTAAGGCAGTACAGTTCAACTTTTTGAATTGCCCTTTTGTTGAAAGGTTCTATATAAATCAACAATATTAGTATTACAGTAGTATTAGTAATATTAGTAAAGTGCCTTCCGGTGTCGCCCCCTCCTTTGTATCCAGTCAGCAGTACCACCCCTGTTTAGGTAGCAGCGGCACAGAGTGAGAGGGAAGTTGCCACTTTTGATGAGAGTTGATCTTTTTTTCAGTTGCACCATAGCTTGTTGTGTGACCATGGTAACCACAGAATCCAAACCAAGGAAAAAAATGCAGGTTTAATATTGCTGATATTTGAGTATCTGAGTTATTCTTAGCGTACACCCACACACGCCAGCAGTTAACAAACATTAATTACCAAATGTAGTGTTGGAGTAACATCAGCTTCCATCTGTGATCATCGGGTCTGGGCCAATAAACACTTATCTGCAATAAACACAATATCTGTAGTTATGTCCTCATTTTTAAGATACAACCTGCTTTATTTTGAGGAAATTAGGGTACAGTAGGTGGGCAGCAGCCTCCTGCCGGATATAAAACCGGCTATCAATATTAGCCAGCAGCTGTGGTGGTGGTGGAAGTGGAGGAGAAGCGCCCTCTAACCGCCCATAGCAGTAAATCTACAGTCCTCGCCCTAATGCAAAAATACATTCTAAAGTTTAGTTGTAGCTAATATGACGTTTCAGAAGTCTGAGTTAGTCAAATCAAGGGAATATCCTCCAAAGTCTTTTTAGTACCAAATCCCCCTTTTTGGTTCCCTGCTGAGCCATGGCAGAGAGAAGATCCCCGCTTGATTTGACAAAATCAGGCTGCTGAAGCCTCATATTAGCTTCTATAAACTTTGGAATGCATTTTTGCACAGAAGGATGACGTGGACGTGATGAGTGGATTTGTCTCTCATCACTTGCAATGAATTTGCATTCAGAAGTGATCTCTTAAGAGCCAGTACAACCAAAAAGAAGAAAACCTTTTTCAATTTACATATGGGCATGTGAGTATTGTTCAAAGACAGACTTTAGAAACTGTGAAATTGTCCTTTAATATGATTTTGACTGAGTTGCCTCACTATTCTGCCTATTAACATAATAAAAGACACACTCTCACTGTAGGTATTCCGCCAACAGTCTACCACAATAATATGATTGCACAAACTAATGTTACCATGTAAAGTAACAAAAAATAGCCGGTGCAACACAGATGTCTTCTTACTTGATAGTTTTATTACTTAAGGTGCAAAACAGTGACTAACGTTTTGATGTAGAGTTACATCTTCATCAGAGTCCTTGGAGAGAATGGGCAATGAAGCCCTTAATAAGAATCATCAACAGGTGCGTAAGGGGGGGGGGCGTGTTAGCTGCCTGAAGATACACACATCTCAACCAAGGTGTTACACTCAATCAGTCATTAAAGGGCAAATGCCCACACACAGTTCAAAAGTGATTAAAAAACAATGTTGATAGGTAACAATGTTGATACGTAACAAATATAAAATGTTCACAATACAATGGAAATAAAAGTATATTCATCTTAAATACTGTACTTTAACACATTTTGACTTTAGAGAAAGCAAGTTAAATTAAATTCTTCATTTAAACCTAGAGGTTCTAAAGTGCTGAGTGTATGTATCCAGAACGCTTCCCTGCATAGAAGTTTATTAATGATATCACCACCCCTGGGTGGGGGTATGATTTTCTCGATTCCCCAAAACCTCAGTGATGCAGGGGAGCCATGATTGGCCTGCTTATAATGCCTCTATAAGATCGCGCCTCACTGTTGAAGAAAAAACCTAAGTCACACACAACACCTAGAGTATTTTTTTCGACCGGCTACACTCCAGAAGCAGGAAGAATGAAAAATCGCAAGCATTGGCATGTTTTGAAGAGTGACCCGACACTCAAAGACATATGCGCCAATCCGCCTAGGTTTATATTTAGGCGTGCCGGCAACATTCGTGACCGATTGGTCCATTCAGATATGTCTAATCCACATCTGACCACTTGGCTCCCCAACCCACCCTTGGGTTTCTATAAATGTGGTAACTGTGCGCAATGCTCTGACTCGACCAATGCGAAGGAATTTTCACATCCGCGCACTGGCAAGAAATACTCTATCTCTTCATTTATTAATTGTAACAGTACACATGTCGTGTACCTTCTAAAGTGTCCCTGTGGATTGGCTTATGTAGGCCAAACAAAACGTCAACTCAAACTAAGAATATCTGACCATAAGACAGCTATTCGTAACCAGAATTTAACATATGCCATGGCGAGGCATTATAAGCAGGTCAATCATGGCTCCCCTGCATCACTGAGGTTTTGGGGAATCAAGAAAATCAACTTTCCTTTTTATCTAATGTTACCATGTCTTTCACCTCCAGGACTTCTGTGCCCTTGAGCCTCCCTTCATGCCAGCCAACCTCTCCAGACAGGGGCCTGCTGGTGGCAGCAGGATAACAGCGCCTCTGTTTGTGCCCCTGCCCAATTCCACAGCCCTTGGCTGGGCGTCCAACGTGACGGCTCCCCCTGCCTGGCCTCCTCTCAGCTCCCTCCGGCTGCTCGTATCTCAAGAGGGCCAGTCCTGTGTGGAGGCATGCCATTCCAATGGTTTGGTCTGTGAGCCTGCTCACTTCCGCTTCATCAACAACAAGGAGGCCCTGCGCAGGTAAGTCATCCACCTGGGTTACATGGGGCCCACCTGGCTGAAAGTTGCACACATACACACTTGCTGTCTGTCAACCAAACGTTTATGGAAAGTTTACTCCCATCAAGCAACCTTTCTTTACTCAGGGAGATATTTCTGAGGCAAGAAGAGATGTATACGTCATGTGTTGATACTTTTTGATTTGATATCAATTCTTCAGTCGCAGTCTTTGGACTTCTGTCATGCCCAAAATGATGATGATGATGATGGTATATCTTATCACAACTTTTCTCTATATACTGGCGTACTCACTCTCTCAGCTTCTCCTGAAAAAGATCATCTGTAGTCAAAACATTGTCAACCATGTCTACATAAAATATAAAGACGAATTGGAGGAGCAATTTCAGATATTTTTTTATCTTTCAGTAGAAAAATCAAAATCCCCTCAAAGAAAAACAGCTCTGTACCTAAAAGGCTCCTGTTGGTTACACTTCATCTATACAAAGTTATAGAATCTAATCTAACCGTCTATTTCTGCACTTTCCGGACGGATAACTTCTCTTATGTTAGTTGACACTGAGGATACCAGGTAGTTATTTAGTTTACTGTACCAGGTCCAGGCTGTTGAACCAGAAACATAGGTTTATGCCTTTTCTGGAGCTCTGAGACAGAAAGCCTGCTAGTGTCTGAGTCTCTCCTCCAAACATCCCCCTCCTGACTGCTTTCAGCCATGATTCTTTGCTCTTGTTTCATCCTCCAAGTATCTTTTGTGTTTACTTCTTTTCCACCTGTCTCGGTTTACAGTGCCACTCTCCTTTTGCTTCTGTTCTGTTACTCCTACTTTCTCACACTGACACCTCATATCTGCCTTAGTTTCTTCCAACTTAGTTGTGGCTTCCGTCGTTCTCTTTTTAAATTGGCATCTGTAGTGTGATGAAAGTGACGAAATCTCTCTCTTTTCCTGCCTACTTTCTATTTATTTTGAGGTTATGCCAATTCCACTTTCCTTTTACTTGTCTCAAATAAAAAAAACTCTTTTTCTAAGTTATCCTTTCAAGAACATTTGTTGTTAAACTCTGTGAAATGTTATTTTAGGGTGCATACAGACTTTACATACAGCTGCTCCTCTGTTTCACCCCTCAGGTTGGAGGTGCAGTGCGAGGTGGTAGACTCTGAGATAAACCACATCCTTCCTGCCTTCTCGGTGGTGCGGCGGGAGTGCGGCCTCCAGCGGGAGCCACTCCTCTTCAGCTGTGCAGGATACTCCCCCAAATACAGACGTCTTTGCCCCTGCAGGGACTTCCGCCACGGCCAGGTGGCGCTGTGCAGAGACTGCTTATAATGATGGGACAGGGTTGGGAGGGGGAGGGGGGGGGTAAAGGGATACTGGAAGGCACCCACAGGTCAGAACAGGTATAGAGCTGTGACTAACAATAATTGTGCAGAGAGGCAGCTTCCCCAAAAAACAGTAAATGTAGGAACATGAAGAACAGGCATGGATTTAAAAAGGTAGGCCCAAATAGCTGCCAGGATGTAAGTGGGGACTTTGGTTAACTGAAGTTGTTATAACAGCTGTTATACTGTAACTTGCTGGAGATTTTTAAAATAGACTTTATAGACCAGGGCTCCAATTATACCAGGTGTCATTATAACCAGGGTCAAAGGCTGGCTTACCACTCACCATGCCAACAAATCTTCACCTCTGACTAAAGGATAATAGTTTCTACAAGAGGTTGACCAGTGATATAATACACAACATTTCATTTTTGGAACTGCTTCTCACCAAAAATAAGATGTTTAAGTTGGAAAATATGTACTTGAAGAAGCGTGTGACTGCAGAGAAACTCAGTATTGGGACTATAGTGTCATTCCATGACAGAGTCTTCAAATATCTTGGCTTGGAGAAGGCAACCTCGGGTCAATATCCAATCTCCTCTCTGCACTTGGACAAAGGATGATGGACAACCAGGTTATCTCCCTCGCTTTTACTCCCATCCTCCAATGATGGACATAGTAATTTATCAGACTGAACCCCAAGTCTGAGCCAGCATCGGTCAATGCAATCATGACTTGTCGCAAAAAGAAAGGAGGAGGAGGACAGAGGAGAAAAATAAAGGGTATAAGATTATTTTTCAATAAATAAGCCTTTGGAGCTCTCAAGTGGATTTTTAAAGAGTCCTCTGGGCTTCATGATGGGAAAAAAATCACAAAATAAAAATTCAGAACAGATCAAAGTGTTGAATTTTATGTTGTGTTGGGTCTTCACTCGGTTCCTTCCTATCATTTTAGGTCGGCATGTTTCTTCTCTTCTTGCTCCTACACCCATCAGTTACAATCCTCCCACCATTCACATTCATCTGCATTTCCATCAGTGCGAATGTAGGTAGAAAGCTTAGAATTTTTTTTGTTCACATGTAGGCTATAACCAGCACAGGCCAGATTTCAGATGAATATCTAGTATTTTGCTGATAGGCAACAATGTACATTTACTTTACGTTTTTATTACTCTTTAGGCTGTCAGCGGCATTCTGGGAAACAGGAAATCACTTGTAACGCTAAAAAGGGAAGTTTAGAGAAACTTGCAGCACCAAATTACTTACAGAATAACTTGTGGAGTCATTTAAACATTAAAAAACTGATGACATCATGTTTGAGCATATGTGAACTGCTAAATCAAAACAGCTGTAACAGCCTGGATTATGGTTCAGTGAAAATGCAGTTTAGGAGTACAAACAGAGCTAAAAGAGAGTAAATATTGGACTTAGCCCCAGCATTCTGTTTAGATTATGAAAGCGTATGATCCCGATATTCCTTGTATTATCTCAGGCATCTCAAGTTAGCTGTAGTCCTTTCACACCATATTTTCACACTGGCCTCCACACTTGAGTTTCCCTGAGACATTGAGTGGATCTTGCAGTGGCCAGACGCCCTGGTTTGTTCAGGACAGTCCCAATTAATGGCTTTCTGTCCAGGTGTCCCAAATCTTTGACATATATGTCCTCCGTTTCACATGTTCTAATCTCCAGGGATGTTGTATTTTTCCCTGTGCAAACAGAGACCTTTTTTATTACTATGAAAACTGGTGAATTACAGCTATTTTTGTAGGCATTTTTCATGTTTGACTATATTTCACATTAGGCCTATCCAAAATGCTTAATTCTAGTAGAAACAAATAATCACCAGGAGGAGTCAGTTTACTTTTAAAAACTTCAATAAAAAGTAAATTCAGTTTAGTATTTGGTGAAAGTTTGTTTCTGACTAATTTTGTTTTTGTGAGCCAGATCGGATTCCCCACAACAGAAGTGAAGGCCATCCATATAATCAATACACAGCTCTTTGGTTAACTATCAAATGATGACCTGTGTGTTATATCAAGCATGTGTTTCAGAGAAAGAGCTGCTCTTGGTCTGAATCCCAGTGACTAGTAGAATTAAATGAATAATAAATCACTAGTGTGAATGCCAAAGTAGAATCGTCAAATCCTCATTGACCTACACCAACATGGGAAAATATCACCCCATTCACCAGCACACTGTGATCACACCAGAGGCAATTCAGATTGCAATGAATACTTTTCATCTCTGAAATTCATCCATCTTCTTGAGTGAAGTATTTATAGTGATCATAAAAAAGCACTTCTTTCTCTCCATGAACCCAGCACATGAGAGCGGGCTGCAGCCAATATAAAGGTTCCAATATCAAATCTATGTTCCTAATGTGTGATGATGTCGCATCAAAATTCATTCATTCATATGAATTAAAAGCTGAACATGTATTGCATTAGCTATATGTTTTGAGGGAAACAAAATACTGTTTATTCTTTTAGAATCACCTTATGGGAGAGAGAGAGGGAAGACTTTTTGATTAAAGTAGTAGATCAACATTTTGGGAAATATGCTAGGGTAGATGAAAAATTTTTTACCACTCTCATATCAACCCGTTCGTAATGAAGATGGAACAGGAAACAGTTAGCTTAGCTTAGCAGAAAGACTGGAAGCAGGGGGAAATGGCTAGCCTGGCTCTGTACAATGATATCACAATGTACCAGCACCTCTGAAGCTGACTAATTCACACTTTATATATTGTTTGTTTAATCCGTATCAAAACCAACATTTTAAAATGACAGGTGTGTTTTTACGTGGGTTATGTGCCTGACTTTTTGGGTTGGGTAGTAATTTCTTAGAGTGAAGTTACAAGGCAACCAGCAGCGAGACTCCAGGAAGTCATTGCAAGAATGCAAATAAGCAAATTTCTCAAAATGTTGAGTAAAATACTCCTTAAAAGACAATTCCGGTGCCAAACGAACCTAGGGGTTAATAACAGATGTGCACCCACTCTGTCGTTCTCTGGGACATGTTTTCATGCTAATTGATTGTGTTTGTAGCTTGAAAGAAGCTAGCGCGGACCGCTGATTAGCTTACAACACTAGTATTCGGGGCACAGGGAAAGTAAAAATAAATCGCTATTTTGTACCACTAAAAAGGCTCAAAATATCACCTACTTCAACAGTAGCATAATGAGGGTCTCTACATGTTAACCGAAGCATTGAGACCTTTGTAAGTGTACAGACAGTTTATTGAACGAAGAGCTGCGGGAGCTCCGTGAAAGGGCTACGAGAGAGAGAGCTATGCCGCAACAGAGCCTCGTACTAAGACACTAAGTATTAAGACACTTCAAGACACTGGTACTCGCATACAGGGCCACGAACGGATCAGCCCCAGCATACATCCAAGACATGGTCAAACCCTATACCCCAACCCGCCCACTCCACTCTGCATCAGCCAACCTGCTTGCTGCCCCCTAACAGCAAGGGACAACTAATCACTCAACAAAATCCCGACTGTTTGCTGTCCTGGCTCCTAAATAGTGGAATGAACTCCCTACTAACATCAGGATGGCCGAATGCCTATGCATCTTCCGCCGAAGGCTGAAAACACATCTCTTCCGACTACACCTTGGATAAACATAAAAAAATATATATATATATATATATATATATTTCTTGAAGCTGCACTTTCATATGGCTCTTTGTAGTTTGGCTTATTTAAAGCTAATGTACTTGCACTTACTACTTGTTGTCTGGAGTTTGTACCTTCAGGGTTGAAAGCACTTAATTGGAAGTCGCTTTGGATAAAAGTGTCAGCTAAATGACATGTAATGTATTAGTTTTATTGCAACCATCAGATAGTAATTTGAGCCTATAAACTCAGAGCTTTCCAGCTCTCTCTGAAAGTCTCTATCTGCTCTCAGGGTGACTTTCAAACTTTACACATAAAAGCTAAGGAAACAGATGGGGAATGCCCCCCCCCCATCACAAAACCTCTTGACTTCCTTCTGAAGGACACGTGTGTTTTTGTGTGTATGTCCGTGTGTGTGTATGTCGTGTGTGATTTGTGTGATGATACACCTCACAGCATGAGCATAGTCCTCAAAATGCCTTCAGGCTACTTTTCCAGCAGAATGTTTTTTTGCTGCGAGTTTCCATAATTAATTTTGACTGAAGGCTCCATCCAGACAAAAAGACATAAAACACAACACTTAAAGCTAAATAAACAAATAGTGCACAAACAACATGTCATTGGTGGATTTAAATGTCAGTGCTAGCCGCTTTGTTGGTCCGTATTTGTTTTTTGTCTCTGACCTTTTTTTGCAGCTTCACCAAGGAGAATTATTATTGTGCCATCAGGACAACACCTAAAGAATATCAGTTCTCCTCCCACTGAGCAATTACTCTGAGGAGGAGCACACGCATTGTTATTGTACATATTCCACAGTTGTGCTGCACATGCATTGTAGCAAACTGTGGATTCTTTGTGTGGCTCATAACAAGGAAAACCGATGGATAAAATTCATTATTTTTATTTCTGATCTTACACTTTTTATTTACAACATTGGTTTTACTGAAGATGTTGGCAGGTAACAGCAGTGCGAGCTACAGAAGTGTGTGACTCACCTGTAGATTTGTGGAACGAGATATTAACACAAATGATTTCTGTCTGTCAGTCTCTCAACAGCCAGTGAGTGTGTGTCTGTACTTGTGTCTGTGTGTAGAGCTGATACAATTACTTCATTTATCTATCAGTCAATTCACAGATAGTTAAGGGCAACAATTTTGGTCATTGATCATTCTTGCCAAGTGGCCAAAGAAATCAATTATTGCAGGTACTGATAAGTATTATCTGCTAAATGTACTCAAAGTATCCATTGTGCAGACATATGTCGTTATATCTTGATATGTCATTGGATTATTATTAATAATGCATTTATGTGTAATTAGAAGTTTAATGTCGTAGCTGGTGGAGCTAATCTTAAATCCAAGTGAAGTTTTCTGCAAAGCATATTATCCTATTTATAATAGAGCTTAAAAAATAAACAATATACGTACAATATACCTCAAAAGTATACTTAAGTACTGGAATAAATGTACTTGTGTGACTATTCTGTCCACATGCATGTCTCTGTCTTCTTTTTGTTTGTGTCTGTTTTCAGTGTGGGCGACTGTATCAACAAAGCGGCATTAATGAGCTTATTATCAGTCCTATTTGGTCTGTCAGCTGTTAAGGAATTTGAATCCAGCTAATTATTATGCTGTTCAAACAATAATTAATCAGTTTGCAACAGATTGTTGTACACAGCTGAATAATTACTGAGCCAATGAAGATGATAAATATATATCTCAGAGGAAACGTGTTTGTCAGAATCTGCCGTCCCTTGGCTTAAAATTGACAAACGCGTAGACGTGTGGCCACAGTAGCCTGCACACACACATACAGAATATGCACAGACACACTCATTACATCTTTTTGAGGGACAGTCTGCTAAAACCACTCACTAGATACTCTCATCTGCACACACACACACTGCAAACACACAAGCTTTCAACCAAAATCCAAACTCCCTTTTCCTTGCTGTCTTTTGATTGTGTTCTGTTTCATTTTTCTAAGGGCTCTCAGAGGTACAATTTGCCCGCCAAAACTTTGGCACAACAGTTTTGCTGACGTACACTTTGTTTGTTTGCACTTTTTTGCTTCTACTGTATCTGTGGCTATCTTCCCCTGGTTTTTTTCTTCAGACATCTGTGCTGCTGTCCCCATTCAGCCTCGGATTGTAGGCCTACAACTATAGGTGTGTTTGAGTATACATGTGTGTGTTTTCATTTATATGTACAGACTTAGTCACGTATCTCCCACTGTGTCGATGACTGGAAATAAGTCAGTCAAGAAATGGAGAAGGAAGGAGGAAATAAGGAGAGGTGGAGACTCGGAGCCAGAAGAGCGTCCTCGTCAATAATGCATAGGTAATTGGCTGACTACCTGAGCCCCAACGTGAGCCAGAATAAATAAAGTTGTGCATAAATAAAAAAGCCACTCAAGAAGAACTGCAAATCAATGACAGATGCCCTAGGTGAGCAGTTGAGAGAAAATCCCTCTCCCCCTCCTCCTCCAGCCCTCTTTTTTTCTTCATTTCCTTTAGTATTAAATAAGAAGCCAGGCTCAAAGTAGTGTGTAAGAATAAGCTGTGCAGATAACCCCTAAGGAGCTGTCTGTGTGTGTGTGTGTGTGTGTGTGTGTGTGTGTGTGTGTGTGCGTGTGTGCGTGCGTGCGTGCGTGCACGTATTTACATACATTTTTTCCATCTTTGTTCTCTTGCCCACCCTCTCCACGGTTATCTCTTCTCTAACCATGTTTCCTCCTCACCTATGCCTCTCTATACTATACTCCTCTTTCCAACTCTTCTTTTATCATCCCTCCATCTCGCCAACCTATTTCATAACTAGCCTGGGTGAGGCTGGCTAAAACTGATAATGATCCCTTCAGCATTTTTTAACACACAAAATACAGAACTATCAGAATACTTTGAAAGATAACAAAGTCACATATTCATAGTCACAGATTTAGGGCATGCATGGTTACCATGGTAACAACAAGTTTAATACTTAAGCAAACACTTGTGGAGCAGCTTCTTTGTGAGGAATACAACAGAAGAGCAATTGGTGTACATTATCTGTTTACAATGCAACCAATCAAACTCAAAGAAATCAGTACAAACACAATGTCACACAATTGGGCAGGGAAAAAAGTGCTCTTAAAACAAAACAGAAAATCTAGCTCTTCCTGAGCCCTATCATAACTAGAAAACCAAAAAACTACCTCAGCCGTGCCACTAGTCAAAAAGGTTTGTCCTCGACATATTAGGGGGAGAGCCTGAGAGCCTCCCACTCTCAGCATGTGCCACACAATAATAACTCCCCAATTGTCCTTCATTCTCCCAAGATGAGGAGATCAGCTCCAGGTGTGGGGCTTCCCACACAGAGGCTGCTCTCTCCCTTGCCACTGCCTGCTGCTCTGTGGCTGCTGTGTGAGCAATTGGCCAGCCAGCGAGCTTGTTATCTCCCCAGGCAATTGTGGAGCCTTTCAACTCTGAAAAGGCCGATAACCACAGGTTCCTGTTAATCTTATAATGGACATTTGTGTTGTTTGATATAGCAAATGATCCATCAAAGGGGAAATTTAAAGCCTCTTTGTCTACGAGTCTAGAGCTCACAGAGGGGCTAGAAGCGTGACCGGCCGGTCTCATCAATTCTGATAATGTTGCAGCACATTTTCAATTTGCCAACCATTTTCAGAAACCCAATATTCAAAAATTCTTGCCTCAAAAATTCTCAAAAGTGAATTTAGTGATGAAATAGCATACGGAAACTGTAGGTTTACCCCCCATTTGTGTCCCTTGATGCACAGAAGTGTCAGTCCAAAAGCAATAAATGCCACACAAAGCTTTTCCTTGTAAAATAATGCATCATTGTAGCAATTTGTCACAACACAATCTGAGAAAAGTGAAGCCTGACTCTTGTTAAATATGCCCTCTGAAAAACATCAAAACAAATACATTTCAAAATAAAACGCAGGGTCCAATCAGTCACCAGCAAGGATTTAAGAAGCATAATTTGCTTATTGTCTCTTTCCTATTATCTTGTTTTAAAGCAAAAGAATACTTGCTTTAAAAAAGACAGAAAACCAGAGAGAAAGGATGATGAAAGACGGCAAAACAGCTGAGAACCAGAAGAGAGGCTGGCCATGAGCTTCCCTCTGCCCAGTGAGGGTGCTCAGCAGGAGGGCTGAGGAGATGAAGAGACCCCTTTCAAAAGGATGGGAGTGAGAGTGTCTTTTAACATGCATCCAACACCTCCTGTCTGATGTCTGAATTATCCTTGAACGCCTGTCACTTCAGACACTGACCAGATCACATAACAAGAAAGCAAACAAGCCAGACAGCAAGTAAGCAATAAAGAAAGACAGAAAGTGCCAATTACCTACAGGGGGCCATCATGTGAACAATAGTAAACTGAAGTGTTCAAAGAGTCAGACCCAAAAAATCCCCCCTAAACAAAGACCATGTTAAGTTGTACTGTTTCCTCCGACTTCCTCTCTATGTTGCGTCTCTCAAAGTTGGTCAAATGTATAAAGCAAATACAGCCTATAGACAATGATACACAGCATTAATGAGTTCAACAGAACCCAAATAGGAACTTAATGTTAGCACGTAACATTTGCATTTCTTTCTACCAAGAGTCTCATTTTGAATCCTGTTATTGGCAGCTCTGTCCACTTGAGCGTTTGTCCTAAAACATTTTATGGTAATGCAAATTTGCAATTGTGTCAGTTAAAACAAACGGCTGCATTTTCAAGCTTTTTGGTCTAAACGTCATACCCAAATTAAAAGTGGTACAGCTCCCATATACTTTGACACTCAGGAATGTGCCAGATATCATTGGAAAGGAAACACACTCAAGTATTTGGTACAAATGTCAGGGTGATTCTAGGCCTTACTGACACAGAGTTACAGAGGCTAGAATGGAGGGGTTTTATTCCCAGTCATACATCTGTAAAATTATTCAAATACACTGCTGTAAACACATCTAGTGAGTTACAGACAACACAATGTCATAGCCACATGTCTCAGCTTACTGCAGAAAAAATCCAGAAGCCAAAACACTCAAATACAATATCTACATATATGTGCGTTTTTCTGATTTCCATTTGAAAAGTGCAAAGAAAACAGCCAATAAAGTACAAACTAAAACACTTCTCAAATACACAAACACACCCACATCAATCATACACATACTTGAAATAACTATATACATAAATATATAGAAAAAGTAATTATACATTGCACAGGGTGCCATATGCTTATAGGAGGCCCTGTTTTTGCTTTGACACAGCTCCAGCCATTAAAGGGTTAAAATTTCAATGGCATATTTGGTATCTATCGACTTGTCTGTTCATTGGCTAAAAATGTAGATGGGTCTTATAGCATTTAAATCTAACTGGTCCGAGCAAATGTCGCTCGAGTGCACGTGGGCTCACATCGCGTCAGAAGACTCTTCAGCTTTCCATTGGTGTATCACAGGCAAACCTGCACCGATTGGCTTATACCAGGTCTCTATGGAAACCTAAGAAGTCAGTGAATACAGTGGCGCCCACATCAAGTTGGTAGGAGCCTCAGGAGAGACGGGAGGAAGCAATACAAATACGGAAATGAAAAACAGTTTAGCGATTTTCCGTTGTGATTCGGCCAGAAACGTCAAGATTGTGAGGCGAACAGCTCGTTTTGGATATAATGGCTTGGATATTCCATTTCCTTGGACTCTTGGAGATTTAAGAAAAAAAAGGTTTGGGCAAAAAATCCCCGCAGTGGCTAAAAGGGACAAGGAAAAAGGTATGGATGCACTAGACACGGGCTGCGCTGTTTACACTGTATTGTTTTATTTTCTATAACTTTGTAGCAGTTGTATAACTGCTATAAATCATCTTATGCTTTGTGTGTGCTTTGTGAGAGTCTAAGCTTTCAATTGGTGTGTCACATGGCTGTATATGTTGAAGATTTAATGCTTTAAAGTTATAAAAACCTTTATGAGTGGAGGTTACAGCGACGCCACAGCCACAAGGTGTACCGTACACGGTACAGTGACCGTTAAGAGGTTAATCCTGACATAGCTTTTCTGTTGGTTCTTGTGGTACAGAGTTTGTCCCTTGTGTTTTTTTACTGCCTTAAAGCTATAGTGCGTAGTTTCTGTCTCCCCCATGAGGAATTCTAAGTAATGACAACAAAACGATCGCGCATCCACATGATACAAGCCGTCGGTGATCGCCACCACCCCCACCCCTCCTCCACGCAATTGCTAGTAGCCAAGGAGCACACAGAGGATTAAAAAAACATGATGGACTCTTCAGAAGAGGTAATTATCTTCACTCGATTTTCTGCGAGCGAAAGTCACCGGACGACATTTTCTGAACATAGCCATACTGAGAAATACAGAGTGAGTTTTGTGGAACTGAAAGTCTTAATTAGCTTTGTATCAACTCATTAGGCTATGGCTTGAATGTAATGGATGTTAATTAATATAAAAAAGTTACGCACTAAAGCTTTAATATTTCAGTCAATAGGGTACAGATTAAAGGCCCTGCCAATTCAAAGTATTGCCCTCTATCTTGTGCCAGCAGTGGTTGCCACTAGCAACAGAATGTTCAACCATAGACTGTAAAAAATAATGGAAGGAGCTTGAAAGTGAAGCAAATGCGGAAGTGCTTTAAACCTGCATTCTATCTAATTTCCAGTAGGGGGCGACTCCACTGGTTGCAAAAAGAAGTCCCATTGCATAGAAGTCTATTAGAAAATTACTCTACTTCACATTTAATTTATTCCCTCAGTAAACATTTTCCTAACAATGTTATGGTCTCAGTTGTTATTTTAAGTCATAGTCAATACATTATGATGTTCATTTTGTAAATTATAACCCCATTTATTTTGAAATTGACGATAAAGCAGGGGATGCTTCAGGGTGTGGCTACACGCCAACCTGTCAATCATGACAGAGGCCCTGTGTACATTAAAATAGCCATTGTTTATGTTTCCCCTTCCCCAGCTCCACGTTATTGTATACGTTACATATGTCCCTCATTTTTACAGTCTATGTGTTCAACTGAAACCAACTGCTAAATCATTATGGACTAATGTGTAACAATAGGGACAGAGTGGAAAAACTAACTGCAGTTAGTTAATCACTGGAATGTCAGACCGTCCTCACCAAAAAAAATCTGTATAGGTCGATTGTACAAGCAATTTATCACGACCCATATTTACTTTTGTTGTTAGACAATGTCCACTAGTGGCTGTAGTAGTTATGGTGAGAGCAAAGAAGGAAGTAGTATAAAGAGCGCCAAGGTCCATGTGGGAAGGTCCGGGTGGTGGATCTGTCAAATAAACACAGGACTTTTACCCAGGAGGCCGCTGTTCGTGTCCTGTGTGAAACCAATAGTCAACATTGACTTTTTTAAGTTAACCAACACAACTTAAATCCATAACAAACATACTCATTTTAACCCCAAACCAAGTGGTTTTCCGTTTCACAACCTTAATTAGTGTTTAAAACTGTTACTGTTTCACAACATTAAATAGAACGGTCATACAGTATATGTCGTTTTGGGAGTCATTAGGAAATTCTAGTCTGTCTTTTACGTATGAGGATGTTAAGGGAATGTAGTGAAAATCCCAGATGGACAGGGTAAGACTATTTACAAGAAGAATTTTTAAAAACTATAAAATGGATGTTTGAGAACATGAGTGTAAAAGCTCAAGTGATTGTTCCAACCCAGGTAACACTTTTTCCTCTGAATAACATTTTACATGCAAGCTCAAAGCATGTTCATGACCTATTTTGAGTAGTGACCTCTGGTTTATGAAACACTGCAGCAAGACATGTTTTCATGTGTGCCGCTCAAAAAATAAATGTGGGTTTTAATTATGTTATGAATCAGAGTGTGTGTGTGTGTGTGTGTGTGTGTGTGTGTGTGTGTGTGTGTGTGTGTGTGTGTGTGTGTGTGTGTGTGTGTGTGTGTGTGTTTGTTATTATTCATGAGTAGACCCGGAGGACTCCTCTATAGCAGAAAAGAGCTTTGATCAGCCCAAGGCAACATGGACAAAAAAGTGGTGGATTATGTTGGAGCAGTCAGACTGGAAACAAACACAAATACACACACACACACACACACACACACACACACACACACACACACACACACACACACACAGTAGACAATTATAGTAGCCTAGGTTTGCCATGCTAAATCGGAAATATAAATATATAGTGTGTACACTGTAAATGTAACTTAAAAATAAAAGCATGGTCATGTAAACCTCAGGAGATGTGTGATTGACAGAGATTGTGTAGACAGGATGGGACACGAATAGCCCAGCTATACTGAACATCTCTACATGACAGGACAGATGGATACAAGGAGATTGCTTAGAAGCAACAAGCTGCAACTGGGGACACAGTAAGCCAATATGAATGATAACCAAATATGTTTATATTTATTTTCCATACAGCATATATACATTATAGTCTCTAGGCATTTAGGTATATACTGGAGAATAATATCACTTTCTCAACATTCTGAATGGATAATTGGGGGACCTGTGCTTTGCTGATATCCGATCCGTTTTTTATAGTTGAGTTTTTCTCTGTTTTGACTTTTACTTTTGTTTTGTTGAAACTCAAGTTGTTCTTTATTAGTATTAGATTTGTCCCGAAAGTCGATCGCTCTCCTAGCTGACAAAACATTTAAACACCAGTAAGATCGTACTGGAAGCTGTTTTTATCAAAACTTTACCCTATCGATTGGATCATGCAAAACTTCATCATTTATTAAGTTGCAAAAGGAGATAATGTACAGTAATGGCAAGTGCCCACTATAGGACTTTAGCCATGATTTTCTGCTCACAAACAGTTTTTGGAGCTCCCCAACAAAAGTCCCATATCGGAGGCAAATCAGCATTAGCTTGCATACACATGTTCAAACGTGAGGTGTGAACTGTTCATAAATGCGAGATGAGAGGCTCGCTGTTTACCTTGCACATATCACAAAAAAAATCTATCTTGTCAGGCTTCAAGTAATGCGTTTGTGTCTGAACAGCAGCAGGCCGAACCATTCTGCATCCGGTGAGAAGACAGATGGTTTGTCCAGTAACCTCCCAGGTCATTTTTTAAGTGCACTGCACTTTTCCAAACAGTTTCAAGTGATGGCTTCTTAGATCGTTCTGTGTAACAAACCATCTTGCGCGTCAGGTTAGCTCGCTGGTGCCTCGCAGACACATTCCAGATAGTAGGCTAAATATCCGGAGCTGCCGGAAGGCTACAGCCATTGAGAGCACAAGACACAGGCTGAGAGGAAACCAGGGGGAGGGGTCTCCTGTTCTTGGCGTATTGCATTTGCCAACGCCAAAGTTGTTGTTGCACATTATAAAAACAAGCTATAAATATTAATATGTGGAAACTATTTTGTTTTTGTATTTTGTGAACACTTGCCAATGACAACACCCCCTAAAAAAGCTCTTTCTGAACTTTCTTTTTCTTCTTTGTTTTATCGCTGCGAATCAGCCAAGGGGTTTATTTCTTTCTCTAGTAAAATTACTGTTTATTTAAATGGTGGGTTTGCAATTTCAGGGCTGTTTAATGTTAAACAAAAAGGATCTTACTCTTTAAGAAAAAGGTCGATCTCTGTAGGGATCCTTTCCATAATTTTGTCAGACCCTAAGAATAGTAATTTGAGCATGTCAGTGGCAAAACAAGTACTTGTAGTGGACGTTAATTGAAGGTGCGCAATTGCCCATTAACTTACATTGGAGCTTGTTTCGCCGCTGCCGAATGCAGCAATCTTGCTTCATACTCGATCAATTTGAAAAGTTGTTCTTCCCATCAATCACTAAGACACAAAAACATAGAAAAATAGGGTCTAGGTTGACAAAAAGTTACCTTTTAACCTTCTTTTTCATGATCTAAGTATCAGTTTATTCTGGCTTTTTGAACTTGTTTTGGCTCTAACACCCCCCAAAAGTTGGCAATTTTAGTAACCAAACTAAACTTTTCTCACAACTATAGCCAGTGTTTGTTATTTAAATAGAACATCTTTGTGTTGGTATCAAGGTTACATTTTTATTGTTCTTGCTTTTTTTGAAGGCTAAAAGGCCCTAAGCTATTCACAACCGTTCATTTTCATTCATTTAAAGTTGACATTTTACATTCTTTTGAGGTGACCCTGCCTCATAAGTGCTTCAGGCACAGTGTTGTTGTAATTGATACAAACAATAATGAAACTCATTGTAGGTGATATTAACAGTGTTTAATTAGCTAGTTTATATATTAAAGCCTCTGGCTATTTATTTGTACAGTATATTCCCTGTAGTCCTTCTGCCTCAATACAAAGCAGGACAGCTGGTTGCTCTGAATTTGCATTTTCTTTTCATTAAAAATGGCAACACATGTCAACACTGAATGTAAAAGTGTACAATGTGACCATATGCAAACAACACAGATGGTGGAGAATAATGCCACAAAAAATACACTCAAATCATACTTCATCATCTTATGCTTTCGAGAGTTTTACTTTGTGTAGTCTGTACCTCCAAATTGGGGATACAACACATAGAAACATGTTAACATGTCTATGACTTTTTTCTATAATAATATAATTAGAATCATATAATTATAGTTCTATAATAATTGTATGTTTGCCAACATGCACTCATTTTTGCTTTTACTCACAATGAGAATAACATAAGCACCATAAGCAGCATTCATTTTATTAAAATTAAACTATATGAGAAAGCGAGTAAGCCTACAATATACTAACCAATGTAAAATACACATGAACATAGATATTGTTCCCTCTCATACGCCTTCCTTCATCCTTCCCATAAACCGTGAAACAGTCGCTTTTTCCCAGTATGAACTATCTTTGTATAATGACAGAATGGGCAGTTTTTTTCTGTTCTGTTCTGTCTACAATTGCTGTGTGAAAACTCCAGGTGATAGTCTAAACCCCCAAAGTGCAAAAAATGATTTTACCTGAAAGCAGGTACAGATTTCTTACAGTTCAACTAACATTTACAATTCTTTCACTCAAAGAAACTGTCACGGTGAGTGTGAGAAACATACACAGATCTACAGTATGTTCCCTGCAGGCTTTATCGAGCATCTCGGAGAATGTGGAGTCATCAGAGAATTTCCGAACAGCACCCTGACCTTCAGGTTTAGATCTTCTGCGTCAACATCATCCATTCGTTTGCTTAAACCTTTGCCAGCACATATCTGATTTTACTCTCTGTACAGGTTTTTTTTCCACAACTCAAAAGAGTGATAAAGGTTTTGTGGGTGTGAAAGCCTTTGCTAGTGGTGACGAGAGTTGTAGCTGTGAGGGCAGGAAAGCTCTTTCTGATATCTCTCTCGTATCTTGTGTCTCTGTACCGCTACACGTTCACTCCTTTAAACTCTCTTCTCAATGTTTCGGTGGACAGCGTCTGGACAGATGCTTTTTGTTAACCCTGTGCTCTGTGGCATCTTCTCTTGCAGTAGAGAAAACCTCCATTTTAATGAAGGGCTTTGACACTGTCAATGCTCCACTACCATGTTCATGAAAGTACCTTCCACTGTCTGATTTTCTCATGTACTTCTGTTGAATGGCCCTGGGTATGTACAGGGACTTCACAAGCCCATAGAGCTGAGCTCCGTTTTGGACTCCTTGCTGGGTTTCCTCAATATTGCTTACACTGCACTGTTCTCAAAATAACAGTGCTCATAAATGCTAAATCTTCTGTTCATAGTACCACTGCTTAAACAGAAATTTCACCACAAGTGTGTTTGCTATGTTGTTTGCTATGCTGTTTGCTGTGTTTGCCTATTGCTAGTCTCGCTTTGCCAGACCCTCCTCCAAAGTGCGCTGAAGGAGAGTCTGGCTACTCCACATAGCATTCGTGGGATGGGAGGAAAACGTGCTTTGGTTTAATGGCATTTCTTCTAACCAATCAGAATCGTCATGGCAGTGCTAAACTCCGCACAGAGCCGCTGCGAAATGATCGTGCGAGAGAAAACTCTAGCTGTCTGAATTTACCATGCAGAGATCTGAGGAGCAGTTAACCATAGTCCAACACAAAGAAAGCGGAAGGAAACGGAAAATACATGCATACGGCGGAATTTCCTGCAGCCCCGGCGCAATCCCAGAAGTGGATCGCAAAGGATATAGACTAGCCTATGGGTGACGTTATGGAGACTATGTCCATATTCTATACAGTAGGCATATTTGGTTCAACTTTGACATAACTAGTGAAGGAATTTCAGTAGACATGGTGTGAAATAAGTCAAACTGTATGTTCAGGCTCCAAAGCAAATTTAGATGCAATTTGATGTAATTCACTCAGGGGGGCGTAGCAAATTGAAAATGAGCTGAATGCATCTTAAAAGACAAACAGCTGTTAAACAAATAAAAACATGCATCATTATTCATGTTATTAGAGAAACAAAAAGACATATTGTGGTATTGCCTTTCCTATAATGTGTTGCAGTTTATGCCTGCTGTTACCTCATCTGTGATTGACAGCCTTTTCAGGTAGCTGCCTGACAGGCTTTATTGAGGTAACAAAAGGCCATTTTTGTCTGTAATTTAACATTCTAAAAATTAATTTGCATACAAAATGATTACGAGACGTTCAGTTCAGATTTGCAGAGCTGATTTCCACAAAATGCCTTACCACACCATGACCACATTTATAGTACGTAAGATTTAGTGGAGAGTTGTCTTCTGTTTGCAGAATTTGGGTTTAGACTGGTATTGTGGAAAAATAATATTGGACTATCATTTCTCCCTATGAGACAAAGTCAACCACCTGAGACAGTTCATTTTCTGTTACAGTATCCTTCATATTCACTACACTTCGCTCCCAGCCCTTTGCAATCCCTGGAGGTTTCTCAGGCAGAGACAGGGAAAAAATCTGAATCCTGAAAATCTGAATCCTGCAGAGCTGACGCCAAGAAACACTGAACGCCAGTTTCCCTTCATATGCACCTAGTTGATCTTTTCAGAGTGGTGTCTGTAATTCCAATGTGTATTTTCTCTGCTAAAGTTTTCTACACCATCTTTGACATGCTTGGCACTGTCTCCTTGTTTCCTAATGTGCCTGAGGACTGTCATTCCCCCTGGACAAACATACAGACAAGATCTCACTGCTTTAAGCTACGTTTTTTCTTTTCTTTTGATGCTGTACTCTCAGTGTGTATTTTACTTTGTTGATTCTTTGTCAATTTTGGAACAGTATTTTCTTTACATCGGTTGACACGCTAACTTCTCCTGAAGTGGGATTATGCCCCCTGAATACCATTTTCAAATCGTAAAACAAAATGTCTCTGTGACTTTATTTAGACTTATTTCTAACTCAGCAACAGATGTTCCTTTTGTTTGTCACTTGACTGTCAACTTACATTTGGTAGTTTATTTATTACCTTACCAGCAACATGTGTTGTTATTTTATTGTGGTTATTCTTACATTAAAAAAGAATGGTAAATGGACTGAACTTACATAGCAGAGAGACGTGAGAAAAAGATACTGAGTGAGGTGAAAGGGACAGGTGGATGCTGTTAAAAGAATTCTGGTCGGTTTCAACACGTAGCTCTGTTTGTAAATTTGGAGTGCTGTCAGTCGCAAGAAAAACGAAAACAATCGGTGCTGCCTACACCGTGTTATCCTCCTGCTAGAGTTAGCACCCAACAGGCTTGGTTGTCATTAAAAATTAATGTCATTAAAAGTGCCTACCCATTTGAAGTGATTCCTTCCGAGTGAACACAGTGAATCTGACTGCAGGAGATGTGAAAGAAATGCATGAAAGTTCTGCTAATTCAGCTCTGTTTAGTTCCGGTGTTGAGACGGCAGTTAAGAGTGCTTAGGGACCATCTATAAACTACAACACAGAAAAGAGAGACAACAAAAATATGTAGGCTATTAATTTAATGATTAAATAAGGTAGTGTCTCCAAACCTCAATTATAACATGTCTCCTGCTAGTTGTACTACAGTACTTACTTTTAAAAAATAAGCATATGCCTATTTTTGAAAATATGTTTGCATCTCTTTTCAGTGTTGTAGTTTGTAGACGGTTAGCACTCCTTGCAGTATCAACACTGGAACTAAACAGAGTTCTTTTATGCATTTCTTTCACATCTACTGCAGTCAGATTCACTGTGTTCACTCGGAAGGAATCACTTCACATGGGTAGGCACTTTTAATGACATTTCCAACATGTTAAGAGGCTAAAAATAAGTTTAAAACTTGCCCTGTTTAAGCCTGGTGGGTGCTAATGCTAGCAGGAGGATAACAGGGTGTAGGCAGCACTGATTGTTTTCATTTTTTTTGCTAGTGACAGCAATCCAAATTTAAAAACAACAGAGCTACGTGTTGGAATCGACCGGAATTCTCCTTTAATCTCTCCTCTTAGTATTTGTGAGAAAATAAGGTTAGGGTGGTTAACCATTATGTACTTCGTCACCAAAGCTGTGATCTCCAGTTCAGTGTTGGCCCCAACAGAGAATGTGATGGCAGCTCAATAACATTGGTAATAATGGGGAAATTCTCTGGCAGCTGTTGAGATGACTTTCACTGAGCAAAGCAGGAATCAAGTGCCATCTATCGCGAATGTTGGCTTCAGGACACCCACCTCCTGTCTCTCCTCTGCTGTTCTAGGGAAGGTGAGTTTGTTGGCCAGCAGCTACAGCAAAGCTTTTACTGCTCTAGCAGCTGTGGAAACAGAAGAGACCAGGCAACCACCTGGCACTTTAAGAAAGCTCCCTGTGGCACAGCGGCACGGTGCAACAGCTACTTTACAGGCCTCCAGGCGTAATTGCACCTTGCTGCCCTTACAAGATGACATTCATCCAAAGAGAGCACCACTGAAAGATTTTGGCACTCAGGATGTGGTACTTAAAAAAGATGGTTTAATAACAGGGGATGTAGGGTCATTATCATATAAAGAGATCCATGCAACCACCAGACTTCAAATTCATTTCCAGAACCAATTATTCTTTGTAAGGCAGCCATTGTTGAAAATGTTTTGCCCTTATAAAGTATAGGGACGTCTTCATCATTGCAACTTTTAGTGGCAAAGTCAAACAAGGGCAATGCTTGGTTCAATGACAGTGCAGATGTCCAGGGTCGTGGGGACCTGGAGGTTTGTTCGTTGCTGCATGTTCTGGAGGTGACGATCCTAAAAAATAAAACTGAGAATTTACTGACATGAAATGTCAGCTGTAATATTTAAAGCTGCACATATCAATTTGTTTGTTACTGTAACAAATAGAGTGAATAGCTGCTGTATTTTGAACATCCAAATACGTTACAAATAAAACTGGCAACTGCAGCTTAAATATCCTTATGTAGCAAGAACGCATGACTGGAAAATAACAAATGTACAATAAATTACAATTCAGGCAAAACCAGCAAGAATATGGGTTTTCTTTCTTGCTGCCCTATTAAGGACAAATTTGTCCTCCGAGGAGCCCTCAACTGTTTGTGATGGGGCTCTTGTGACTCCCTCAAGGAGTCCCAGTGCTTCTCTGATTCCCCGCAATAGTCAGATTGTCCTTCATTCACACAGAAGCTCTGAAGTACATTGACACATTTTAGCACGTTGGAAGGTATGCAAGGAATATCAAATACAAATATCAAGAATGTAAAATATAGAGAGATGTAAAATCAAAGAATTTACCGTTACCTTAGCCCCTCCCCCCATAGTTACTGTTGCTATGCCTGTCAGGCTCTCAGTTCCAATGCAGCTTACAAGTATTTGTATGGTTTACCACAATTTACCATTCATTTTTTTTGTCCTTAATTTTTACCAGAAGTAAACAAAAACAGCCTCTTTTCTGGAAGCAATTGTGTAAAAGTAAAAATGGCACTGGGGAAAACATAAATTAACATATTAATGGTAGTGTTGTAAAAAGAATTTGTTCAATAACAAGTAAACTGAATTCACAAAAATAGGCTATACAGCTGCTGTCAATTTAGCTGCATCTCCCATGCCAGTAAGTAAATTATCGCCCGTAATAGAACAACCATAGAAAGTACAATTTATTAATTTATTTGATTTGATTATTTTAAAAAGAACCACATATAACACTGCACAGCAGTAATGACATAGGCTGACATTAGAAATCACCAAGGATAAAAACACAATAAAAAAAAGTCTGAAGGCTTATTTCCATTGTGGTGCTTTTTCTTAATATGTTGTGATCTATTTGAATGTGTTTTCTAAAGGGGACGTGCGTTGGCCTCTTAATAACACCGTAGCTTTGCCTTTCAAATGCTACACAAATTAAAGAGAGTGCTCACTGTCTTTGTCAAGAGGTCAAACTCCTTATTAAGTAAGCAATCAAGACAGCAAAGACTTATGGTACATGTCCATATATGCGTTGTTTTCGCCCCACTTCCCAGCATTGCACGTTAGTGGGCTTGCCACCAGCAGTTGTCAGTTTCTCTTCAATGACCACCGACAAGCAAAGAAAACAGGCTACACCATCCTACAACCCCAATGGCTGCACCTGATTGGACGAACACATCACATATGTCTGTCTGCTCCGATGGTAAAAACTGACCATAATGGCAGCTCGTTTGGAATGCGATCTCTTATTTTACAAAAATAGTTCACCGAAACGTGTTTCTGAAAACATTTTAAGTGAGAAATAGGCTATGCAGTTGCTAAATCTGTCTTCATTTTAGATAGACAACGGTCAGTTAAAAAGATTTCTGTGGGCTTTTGACAGGCGTCAAGCCGAGCCGGACGCTCCTCAATTGCATGAATTTGCCTGGATTCAACTTTATGCAAATGAGGAGTGGGCGACTCGGTGCCCTGCTTTTCCAAAGTCCCTGTGACACTACCAGAATGCATAGCACTGCTGCTCCCATGGAAATGAATGGGAAGCGTGGAAATGACGCTGACAGTGGACACGTACCATTACAGCTGTTAAAATTTCCATGTCCACCCTTCCACTTAAATAGTCTATGATCTCCAGTCAAAGCACTGGTTGAACATCTATTACACCATTTAAGATTTAACATTTCACAGATTTAATTCCTGGTGACCTGTAGTTGATACAAAGAATTAAGTAATTGTCACACTCGCAGTGATAACAAAAATCCCAGATGATAAAGGTACTTTTATTCATTCTCTGCATTTAACCCATCCCTCAAGGGAGCAGTGGGCAGCCATTTACAGCACCCAACTCCAGATCTGAGCCAGTGCCTTGATCAAGGGCACTGACTGGAGAACCTAGTACATGTTTTTTGTTGGTGGAGGAAACCCACGCAAACATGGAGAGAACATACAAACTCTACACAGAAAGACCCAGAACGACCTGGATTCAAACCCAGAACCTTCTTGCTGTGAGGCCACAGTGCTAACCATTGGGCCACCATGGTCCTTTGCTTTTATGACTTCAGAAGCTCTTTACTCTTACCCCTCACAGAAAGCTCTGTCCTCTGTCCATTAGCGATCAGATGAAAATTCTCAAGTGAGAAATTTCATCACCTGGTTTAGTAACAGTGAATGTATTGGCACTGATCTACCTGTGGTGGAAGAAGTATTTAGATCTTTTACTTCAGTAAAAGTAGCAATACCAAGTACAAGGCCTACCAGAGTTACATTGCACCACTGGATCTAACACAGCAACCCTTATCAGCCCCCTGCAGAATATTATCAACATTTCAACATTTTGTGGTGTGTATAACGGTACAAAGCTTACTAAAAGCCCTGTGAACATTGCTTCAATCATGTCATCTCACACACACACACACACACACACACACACACACACACACACACACACACACACACACACACACACACACACACACACACACACACACACACACACACACACACACAGAGCATGTGTCACCCTGCAGCTTCATGTGACAATGAGCTGTGGTCTCCATAGAGACCTTTCAGTTTGGGCAGAGTGGCTGATCTGTCTGCTTTCAGTGAGGGAGGTAAATACAGATGTTACAGAGGCTGAATATCCACTTAGAGCAAATCACCAAGACAATCAGACCGGTAGTAATGGCACCCAATCCTCTGCGTGCTGTTGATTGATTGAAAGGGGAGTAAGGGAAAAGCAATTGTGTGTGTGCCGGTGCAAAGAGGTGATGGGACGAGTGCCGGTGCGGAGTGTGTGAGGTGTTGAAATTGTGAAATACTGCACTTTTATTTTTGTGTCTATAGATACTGATCTGTACAGCTAGCAGCTGACCCACACACAGACACACACACTGTATTTAGTCTTGAGCTGCATAAAGCTTTTTAACTGTAGTGAAGCCCGGTGACGGGAAAGGCAAAACCCACTGAAGTGTGAAAAATCACTTGATCCCAGATTTGTCCTCCATCTATCCTTGACAGCCTCCGCCTTCTCCGCTGCTGCTCCTTCTGCTCCTCCTGGACCCTGGAGGTTGAAGTGTACTGCAGATGATCTATCTACATCTACAGTACACTTTCTATGCCTTCTAGCCAGGGCATGGCTTTTTTGCTCATCAGCCACTGTGGCTAGTGGTTTTCCAAAGTAACTAGGGCAGGGCGCACAGAGCAAAGGTTTTTTAAACAGCGTTGTCCTGCTGTGCACACTCTCTACTTCTTTTACAAACTCTTATCAAAATGTTTTTCTGCCACAGATGCAACTGGCTCACAGCTGTGCTCCTGTGCACAGACCACTGTCAGGCAGTGGCACAGTTCTCCAGCAAACAGTGTTATAATACATACGTTTGTATAAGGGTCTATATGCTCCCCGCCCAAGTGGCTAGTAAGAGTGACTGTGATACATCCCACTGCCGATTTCTACCTGCATTTGGCGGTTGAGAACGGAATTTGGTGCAGTGTTATCAGATGTGTGTGTGCATGAGTATTTTTATATGATGTGCAGAAGTGCCACAGTTTACTTAAACATAGCTAACAGAACAAATGCTGACTCAGTGCTGGAAGGGCTCTCTGCAGAGTGTCTTAGCAGGGTGCTTTGATGTTGAATCGAGGTGGCCCAGTGTCAACAGAAGGAAATCTTCGTGGAAGGAAGCCTTTTATTTTTCCTTTGCTCTGTAAACACAATTTATTTCAGGGCTGTGCCTGCACATGGCAGGCATCAAGGAGTTGGAATGATGTGGAGTCCTGCACAGGATGAGGTACTATACATCATCACAGCCAAAGAAAATGAATTGTTGCTACTTTAAAATACAGCAGGTGGGCTAATGTAGACTACTAAAGCTCAACCAGAATTGAAGGCTTTTGGCACTTGTCATGTGCAGGCACCTTAATAGTACCCTGTTGAGTTTTTGAAGACTAGTTGCGCTATGCAGTGATGTTTTTACAAGTGGATTCTCTTTTGTTTGTATCATGCACCCCCAAGAGTACACACATGCACACACTCAAGCATGTGAGCCAAGTGATACCTAGTCCTGCCAATGGGTTTTTGCTATTCCACTGATCGACAGTTGGTGGCAGCAATGTGCAAAAAAATACTGAGCCGTATATTAGAGAGAGTTTGGCCAACTAGGGAATCGAATGTTCTGAGCTATCCCGTTATGCAATTGGTTCCGAGGTGGTCACGTGTTTCGTGGACTCACACATTCATCTGATCTGATACCAGCTCTCTGGTTGCACCACTGTAATAGACAGTATCTGCGGACGTAAGAGAGGCCCGTGCGGGGCACAGGGCGCAAAAGAAATCTTCACGACTGCGCATGTGGCAAGGGATTAAAGGTATTGGAGTTACAATACATAACTATCATACGTATGAAGAAAGGTATATTATTATATAATATATAATATTAGAAAGGTAAACACTGCTCAGAGACTTATTAGGCAACATGGTCACTCACTACAATGGGCATTTTTTATAGGCCCATTTACGATATAGAAGGTAAATATACACTGGAATATTTCCGTAAGGGCCTTTTACATATTGACAAACATTAACGATAATAACATGTATATGCCTGTTTATGGTGAAAATAAGCGATTTATTTCAAGATAGCATATTCGTCCCATAGGGTAGAGTCATCTGACGATGGTACACAGTAGACATACTGTAGACATTTTGACTTGTCATAGTAGGAAAAGCACAGCTGAAATTAGGGTTAGGGTTAGGGGTAGGGACCTTAAGTGTCCCAATAAGCTATTTCAGTGAGTCATCATGCACAATACCAGAGCCTCTCCTAAGTGGAATGCAGCCATCATTAATGGTTTTGAATACACCTGTGCTTTTCCTACTATGACATGTCAACATGTCTGGAGTGAAAAAGGTCTATATGGCGCCCATGATTTGAGTTGGCCAAACTCGCTCTAATATACGGCTCTGAAAAAATGGACCAAGATGCCAACAAATGCAGACTGCTAGCTAGTAAACATGCATGTAAACCATGTTTAATTAAAAATATTTTAATAATCAGCTTTGCAAATGTTTTATTAGGAAGGAAATGCATTCAAAAAGAATACTCCACAGTGCACCTTTAAGGATTTAAAGTGATAGAAGTTGCAGAATGCTTGCTAGTTTAGCCATACTACAGTACTATTTAGCCTACTATTTAAGGAGTTGTCAAATGGTACCACAGAGTCTTTTTGCCCTGTATTAAAATTGTATTATCATCCCTCCAAAAAATAAATCACTTAAGGATGCAGACAGTTACACAGCAGGGTCCTTGGAGGGACACTTCACTTCTCTCGCATTTAGCTATTCTCCGTTCCCTTTTTCCCCCCACCAGATTAATCTCTCTGAGCAGCTATGCTGAAAAGCGTCCCAGTTTGGGTGATGCACAGCCAGCTTGCTATAAATGACTCCAATCCCACACCATAAACTGTGGAGCAGCCGTACCTCGAACAATAGGGGTCTTAGAAGGATTCTTTTAGAAAGGGGTTCGGAGGAAAGACAGCTAGTCAGACAGATGGCCAGAAAGGGACAAAGGACAGACAGAGCCCAGCTATTCTGTTCTGTAAAGCAAGACTGCTATTAAGCCCTTGTTGCTTAATTCTTTATAACAAGCAGCACAGTACCTACAAGATGCTGACTTGTTAGCAGGCAACCGTATCCAAAACAGGCTGAACAATGTTTGGAAACATGATGTTACTGTCATTTTGCACCAGTGTATCAGAATCAGAATACTTTATTGATTCCCATAGGGCAATTATTTAGTTGCAGTTGCTCATAGTCAAATTCAAGGTAAAATAAAAGTAAGAAAAGAGCGAGTCAATAAGTGTATAACGAACATGTCTCATGTGATATGAGTGGAACAATGATGACATTTTTGTGTCCCAATATAGTGTTCTAATGTAATGGAAGGGATTTCAAACATAGTACTGTTTCCCTTCATAGCACTCTTTGCTGCTTTGACTCATCAATCGTCTTACTTCATTGGGAAAACTGAGTGCATTATTTTGTCTATATAATAGGCACATACAAACAAAAACAAAACCAAAAGATTTTGGTGAGTTATTCTAGCAGCGGCTGATGTAATGCTGTTGAGCTGCTACTTGTTTCTGAGGTAGGAACGCCTCACATTGGCACTGTGACGTCACAAGTTAGGACACAGAAATCTGCTATGTAAACACATTTTCACATTTTATTTTGTGTGTGTGTGTGTGTGTGTGTGTGTGTATGTTGTGTGTTATTGTTGTTAGTTCCATTGCAGCTGTTACAGATGTGTTACATCTGCATGTTAATAGGAGCAGCAACTCTTGACACACATAATTACACACACATATCCGCAAAAACACTCACACACACTAAAAACACCCATACAGACATTCATATTTGTATTCATATTAATTATGTGAACTTATAAACACCTTATAGAGAGTCAAACAAAACCCCTCTCCATCTCAGACACAGGAATTTTATTAATAAGCATAGGTGTTTGTGTTTCTGTGGCAGATGGCAGAGCAATTTTTCATCCACTGCCTGAGTTCTATTGTCACTCAGATGGTGTTATGACCTCAGCCACTGTGCACCAATGGTAATTTACCTTTAATTAGAACAGCAACACATTGGCACAGCAGGCAAGGTAACAGGGAAGGCAAAAGGTGTGTGGTGGATGTGTGCGTGCGTGCGTGCGTGTGTGCGTGCGTGCGTGCGTGCGTGCGTGCGTGCGTGCGTGCATGCGTGCGTGCAAGCAATTTAGTTCAGCGTTTTCTTAGCAGCGTATCTACTTGAGAAAACAATGGGACTAAAAGAAAGCGCACTTATGGTTGCCATCGACAGAAATATTCATATCGATGTGTCTTTTTATTGGTACGGCTATATATTAAAGAGCACAGTGATCCTAATCATCTGAAGGTCAATATTTAATTCATTATTATTTGTCTTCAGCAGAGATGCAGAGATTGTTTTCCCCTCCACTGGCTCAAATCATCATTTAATACTTTCATATAACTTTGTAATAGATGTGTACGTTATGACCCCTACTCTGCTCTTTGCTAACAAGCTCTTTGTTCCTGTGTCAATCAAACTGTCAGCTGTGTTCTTTTTCTATTCAGTCATGGCTGTTGATGCTTGTACTAACCGACCAGTTTCTTTCTTGTATGCTAAGCTGGGACATGTTGAATCTAACAAACCAGATGGCATTACAATGTCTTTATGAACCTCTGCCAGTAATCAGTAAGCAAATCACTCAATGCTAACAGAATAGAAAATGAAACAACTACATGTAATGTGTGTGTGTGTGTGTGTGTGTGTGTGTGTGTGTGTGTGTGTGTGTGTGTGTGTGTGTGTGTGTGTGCGCGTGCGTGCGTGCGTGTGTGTTGATGCACAGCCTCAGTGCTTTAGTGCTATGCTACTAAGCTTTCACCAGGACCACCACTGTGTTTAATTTAACTCATAAGTAGCATACAATATATTACTGTTTTTTTTCAGTTGCTTAAGCACAATTTTGAAAACAGGGACTGTCTTTTTCAAAACACTACACAC